>NC_057810.1:431038902-431338902 GCF_018294505.1 Triticum aestivum
CCCCTCCGGCCGGCTCCTCTCCCGCCCGCGCCGCCTCCTCCTCCCCACCAGCGCCTCCCTCTCCTCCTTCCCGCCGCCACCCGGCCTTGGGGAAAGATTTCGACTGCATCCAGAGAGGGAAAGATTTCGAGGGGGAGGAGAAGGGGAGAGCAGAGAAGCTTGGAGGGCGGCGGGCGGCGGCGATGGACGGCGAGTGGTGGAGGAAGAAGTGGGTGGCGTGGGCGGCGGCGGCGGCGGCGGCCATCTTCGTGGTGCTGCCCCCTCCCCCTCGCGCCGCCGCCCTCAGAGAAGCACCGCAGCCCACCGCCCCTAGCCGCCCCATCCCCGTGCCTTCCCGTGCTCGCTCCTCCCCTCCCTTCCCAGCCGCCACTCCCCTCCCCTCCCCGGTCTCTGTTCCGCCGTCATCGCCATTGCCACTACTGGCCGTCACCATCGCCGGGAGGAGGCCGAGCGAAGCGGGCCGCTTGTGCTGGAGACCAAGCCGCCTCTCCCTCCCGCGCGGTCGCGGCTCCCTCCTGCCCCTCGTCGCCGTCCCTGCCCCAACCACCGCACCCTCTCCCTCCCCCTACCGTCGGCCTCTCCCCAGGCGGCGGCCAGATCTGCCACCGCCACGGTGGGGGCTTCTTAATCCGCGCCGTCGTCGAGCTGGACGCGGCCGTCAACCTCGTACCACACCGCCGCCGCCATGGATGCACCATATCAAGGTCTCCTTCCCCGCCCCCTATTCTTCTCTCTCTCTCTCTCTCTCTCTCTCTCTCTGACATGTTTCGATCTGTTTCAGGAACTGATGCTGCTGCTAGCCTTGTAGTTAGTTGGGTGCTTGATAATTTCTCCAGGTTGAGACCCACTACACGAGTCTACCATGTCTTTGAGAAATATATGGGTGGCCTAATTACAATTTTGTTTCTCTGCATTATGTAATTCAGGTTCATGTATATTGCAGGTGGATGAGCACAATATGAAACATGGACATCCCTGTTGCATCCTTCCGAAGCACTAGCCCCTCTCAAGGTACACTTGGTTGCGCTACTGTTTCACATGTTTTTTCTCCTTGCAAGAGTAGTAGCATTTCTTCAGGAATATTTATGTTATTGTTAATGAGAGCTCTTTGTCCAAGAATGCGCTACGATGAGCAATTAACATCTAGATATATATCCTCCCATGTTTAGCCCTCCTTAGGGTTTGTGCATATTATCATGCTTTGTTTCTAATGTACTGTTTCAGTGCCAACTATAATATTTTTTTTGTTTATTTATACCACACATATGAAATCGGTCAACAGGGAGCAAGATCAGTCATGCACCATAATTTTTTTTCTCTTCTACTCCCAGTTTATAGGAAGTTGCTGAAATCAAAGAGGAGCAGCAAAAGATCGATGAGGCTATTAAAATCATGCAGGATGTTGTTGTAAGTTTGCTTTAGCTCTCATGTACCGAATGCTGAGTCATTTATGTTGCTATCTGTTATAGGAACATATTATCAGCCATGCTTAATATAATGATTGTTTTAGGATCACTACCAGAATAATAAGATAATGATGACCCTTACATGGCCATACTTATAGTGACAATCAGTGCATTCCTGTACTTTTTTCTGCCAAGTAATCCCAAGATATGCTTATCTCTTGCTACAGTTTGGTTCTACAAAAGTATAGAGGGAAAGATAGGATCCCATGATTCCTTGCCTCCTTAGATCTTCCACTCTCTTAGTTCCCTAAATATTAAGTGTTCTCTATACTATTGTAGGATTCCCAAATCTACAAAAAAAAAACTGATGTCTTGTTAGCATCTTGATGTGATAATTTGTTCTTTATTTGATTACTTTGTTGGTTTCCCTTTAAATTGTTTTTTGTTCAATTAGTCCCTTAGTTACTTCCTCGGTCCACATGGTTGCCACCTAATAGATTTTCTGTATTTTTTTACATTTTGCTCAGGGTCATGCTCCATTTATGCCTTTGCTGTACTTTTTAAATTTTCTCAGCTTCATGAAAGTGGGACATTTCAGTTCTCTTGCTGGTTATGAAGATAACAGTTTGGAAGTTCTTTTTATTCTTACTATATTTTTGTAATTGCTTTTCCATGTACTTTTTCAGCATTGAAGGGGTGCCACTTGGCTGGCAGCAGGAAGTAAGCGATCAACATCATCAAGATCCGCTTGAAGGACAACACCATGGAAGATGCTCAATGACCAGATCGTCGTCCTCTCCGAGAGGAGGGGCCAGCTCAAGCAGGTACAACTAGCTCACCACAGCTCGCTCCTCCTCCCTCTTCTCTGTTTCGTGTTCGATTGTTCAGAAACGTAACTTATATGTGGTGGATGACTAAGCAAGTGGTTGAATGAGAACTGAAACCTTTCACTTTTAAGGTTTGAGATTGTTATGAACTGCGAGTATTTCATAAAAAAAATTCAGTTCATATAAAGCAAAAGAAAGGCATGCAGTAACTTACATTGACAGTGTGATTGTTAACCCCTTATGATATTGGAAACCTGATAAATAATACATTTTATGACTGAATGTTTAACGTGGGACTAGGAGACCCCCAGTTCTGTTTGGTACATGAATCTTCTTATATTTTGTCCATTCTTTTTTATTTTGATCAAGAAGTCATATGGTAGTATTATTAGTGATATTTGTCATTTACTTTAAGTTTTCAAGCACACATTTAGTTTAGGTAAATCTAAACTAAATCTGTGAGCTTTGTCATTTTTCAAGCACACATTTAGTGATATTTTTCATTTATTGAAGGGGAGCCTTGGCGCAGTGGTAAAGCTGCTGCCTTGTGACCATGAGGTCATGGGTTCAAGTCCTGGAAACAGCCTCTTACAGAAATGTAGGGAAAGGCTGCGTACTATAGACCCAAAGTGGTCGGACCCTTCCCTGGACCCTGCGCAAGCGGGAGCTACATGCACCAGGTTGCCCTTTTTTTTTTGAAGTTATCCAGTTTTCACTGGGAGAATCTCACAGATTAGATAGCACAAACTGTGAGCTTTGAGTATCATATTTCTTTAAGTGGAATCATTGTGATTTGGACTACAGGAATGGCCGTCACTCCTGCAGTTCATTTTGTCAACTGGTCGCATGGTTGATTAGAAAAAGATCATTTGAGGGTCCATGCGTATTGTGGTTGTAGTTCTGCGAATCAAAATGTTATTCTTGGTTGCTAGATTAATTTGGTTATTCAGTCGGCTCCCAATTTCCAGTTTCTAATTATATGAGGAAATGGTGTTTTAATGTTAATTAATTTGTTCGGTACTTCTGTTTTCTAATTCTTTGCTTGATGTGCTTTCAATTGGGAGCTCTCCACTCGAAAAATACCTCAACGCCCAGCCACCTCTTCACCACCACACGCCAGTCAGCGCACGAGGCAGCGGAACTGGATTTGTCTTCGTCCAGGGAAGTGAAGGTCTACCCCTTCTCTCTCTCCTTTCTCTGTTCTTGTTTGTTTGTAGGCCCGGGCTTGTAGATTTTTTGTCTTCTCTATTTGGAGATGCTGTTGGACTGAGACTATATTCCAAATACAGGGGCCTTTTGTGCTCTCTGGTTTGGCTAGATTCCAAGTATTAGGATTTTTTGGGCTCTATGGTCTGATGCTGTTAGTTTCGGCTTATTGTAGCTTCAGAAATGATCAATTTTGGACGTATTGAATTGGAATTTTCTCTCTGTTGGGCCCATCGGTGGAGTTCGCCCTGGGGCCTTTGAAATCCTAGAGCCGGCCCTAGGTTTAGTATGTCATTTTTCCTGAGCGTTTTCCTGAGTATGAGCCGCTGATCCTTAGAGCCATTTGCTACTGAGTGTGATCATAAGATTAAATAATGGTCTCTTACACAGCAATTTGCTTTCTTACACTGTTTGTTACTTAGTTAGTCTTTATTATATCATAACTCACGGCTTCTCTACCTCTTTTTTGTAAAGAAGAATTAAATCAATCCTAAGCCTGCACCACAAATATTTGTTTTAGCACCACAATTATCGTATGGAGCTGATATTTGTTTAAAAGTTATTGTGCTCTATGTCTCTTCTTCTACTTGATTTGTGCTACATTTTGTGGAGGCTCAGTCGTCTGCTCCTGTGCGGTGCTGGGCCAACGACCTCCGCTTCTCTTCTCCATGGACAAACTTCAAAAGGCAACAGCAAGCCATATCAAGGGAGGGGATTGAAGTCACCCCACCTCAAATCCATGGGCGCCATCCACAAGAACCGTGGCCAGGACAAGGAGGCGGACATCTTCGCACTGCTTTTTGGCGGAGGGCGACGCAGATTTGCGAGCCTTGTGGCGCAGGTAAAAATTCCTCACTCCTTTTTCTCTTTTCGTGCCTTCTTGTTTCCCATGAGAATATGAGTATTTGCTGCTCCATCCCTTAATTTGGGAGAGAGATAGCTAGAACTTGTTGAAGTGAGCATATGAATATTTGCTGCCCCATCCCTCAATTTGGGAGAGAGATAGCTAGAACTTGATGAAGTGAATTATAAAGAGTAAATTGCTACAAGAGGGGAGGTATAGGCGCCTTGTTCTGAACCCAGGGAATTATTTAGAGTCCCATTCAAATTCCCAGGCATGTAACTCAATGATTCAACTCCAACTATATGGTACTATAGTCCCTTCTTTAGGTGATCTTCGGCTAGCTGCATGTTGGGATATCACTGCCTCCTAACGAGCTCCAGGCTTTAGTGTTTTATTTTGATGGACCAATGTGCATCTTCTCCGAGACAGAAAATTAGGGGGAGTGATAGCTCTTGGATAGTATAGCCATTATGATAGAATAATAAATAAAACTGTCGGTTAATGGCTTATTGCACTGGTCTTAATAATAGAATTTCAGCATTGTAAGAACACCCAAACATGCTCGTGGAAACACCCAAACATTCATATGAACAAGTACATTGGAATTATTTATCTCAGTGCATCAGAATTGTTTCTTTGGTGCTGACCCTATATGAAAATATTGGATTGTGTAAATACTGCATCACATAGTTTTTTTGTCGATAAACATTTTTTGATGTATAGGCACTACCAAATCAGATTTTGCCAGATTAAAAAACCTAAAATTTCTTAAGCAAAAAGATTTTTTTGGTAGAGGCAAGGGAGAGCCCATAGGCTTTGTGTTCTGTGGAGGAACATCCTTTCAGAATTCAGTGAACGCCATTTTTTATTTTTGATCATTTTCTATGTGCAAATTTACTTTTGCCATGTTTGTATGCCATGTAAATTTCTTAAGCAGTAGTTTGGTGGAAGATGGATTTGTATTACTAATGTTGAGCTGGGTATTACATTTTCTTTCAAGGGAACAGACCAAACTAAGCTGCAATTTTACATGTAAATATAAAAAAAAACATATTATGTCTCTTATGTGGTCTCGGAGCACTTTTACCTTCATTTTGAAAATGCCTCTGTCTTTATATGTGCTGTATAAAAGGAATACATGAAGGCACAAGCAATGAAAAGATACATTACCGATATCACATCAGAGACATAATTAGATTTTTTGAAGTATAAACAGAAGATAAAGTTCATATCACTTTTTCAGCCCCACTCAAAGCCTGAGCGATCTATAATTTTACACTATACACATCCCCAAAATCTCGAAAAAAATGGATGGCAATATCTCTTAAATTGCAAGCCTAATGCTAGAAAAAAATGGACTTATATGATTTTTTTTCAACTTATCCAGGTTGACCGGCCGGTGCCGCGCGAATCTGGTTCGACGAGGTCGTTGGCGACCTGCTGCGGTGGCGGGATAACAGGATCAGCTCCGGGATGTCCGGGGCACGCTGCTGCCGCTCGTGCAGCAGAATGGCGGCCGCAGCGGCGATGCAAAAGTTCTTCGTTCACTTCCACGTCCCGAAAGACAGTACGCCTCCATCTCATCTAATGCTTAATTGTTTTGCTTCTTTTCATCAAGATCAGGGCTCTTATGGTTTGCTGCTTACATACAAAATCATCGTGTTAGTACTTAGTACTGAAGTTAATTTCTACATTGTTATTAGAGTTGCCTTGATGTTTCCCGTACTATAAAGATCTATCTATACTCTATTTTTTAATCATCTAAAACTGTAGTCATTTATACTCCAAGCAGCAACAGTATATGTTGTTGTCAGTTTGCTGATTCATATTTATCTCTCCCAACTTGTTTTTATGTGTCTGCTCAGATTGCACAAGAAGCTGACATGTAAATGTAGATTGTGTAGCTTTATGGGCATGCATCAGATTCATATTATAATAAAGTTTTGCCTTCATACTAGAAATCCATTAATTGGAGCTATATATCATATGCCGTACCATTTAGTCTGGTTCATGAGTAAAATGTTGTTTCAATAAATTTAAGATCATTCTATTTTTGCTTGCTGTTTGCTAGCACTAATGCTGATGTATGAACAAATATAGAGCTTCAGAAGAAAACAAAGTATAGTTCATACTTTTAATCATTTATGTCCATATCATGTGATGCTAATGTATGAACTTGATATGGTTTGGTTTAAACGATATAAAATAAAAGAATATACATTCTGGAAGTTAAATAAACCCTACAAATCAAATTAGGAAACTATTGTTACTGGCAAAATGAATTTATAGAATTAGGGATTTGCAAGGCTTTTGTTTGCGGCTGGAAATACTTTCACTAAGCGCTATATGAGTATTTTGATTTTTGTGCATTTCCTGATATTTTTAAGAACTTGCCATCATCAATTTAAAGTCAATTATTAATTTGTGTGGTTCATTAAATAGTCAAGATAACACACGGAGGCCCATTCGTCTTTCGGCCAGCAGCCTTCTCGCCAACTAAGGCATTTCTACTCGGTCCTTTTCTTTTAGCCTGCTGCAGGGACCAAACACTATACCTTCTTCTTCGGTGAGCTCTTCTTCTCTTGCCTTTCTCCCTGCGCCGCTTATTCGGTCGTGGTTGATCTCTCCTTAGACCCTTTTCTCTTTTGCCTGACTATTCTATCCTTTCCTAGGTCTTCAATCTGTTTTCTTCTTCAATGAAGCTAACCACGACATCCTGCACGTACTGCACCGCTCCCAGAGGTATCTTTCTCTCTTCCGGATCCAGTTATACTATGGAGAGATAGTTACTGAGGAAATGCTGCATGTATCATATTCTGTTATTATATTTGTATTAGTATTTTCTGATCTGTCATGCCATTTCTCCCCTAACTCTAGGTGAACAGAGTCATAAAAATCAACTTAGAATCAGACTACTGGGTGAACAGAGTTGTAGAAACCAGAACAGAGTCCCACACTCTCAATGGTGGCAAGTTATTATATTAAATCTTGCTAGACAGTTGCTCACATCGGTACTATGTATGCATGATTTTTTAACTTGAAGATTAGAGGATTATAAGAACTGAGAACATTGCATGGAAATCAGCTTAGTACCATAATAATGAGGTAGTGTATCATGCAGTCCGGGCAGGATCACCACTGACTGACATCTATCTTTTTGTTTATTTGTGTTATATCAATGAATGGGAAGCATCATGATGCTATTCCCCGTTCCATGTTCTGAATATGCACTAATCGAGCATCTATTTTTGTTTCATATATGCATATGCATTTATTGTATCATTCAGCTCCGTCACCACATTTTACGGTTCCCGTTTCCAGTTTCCACGGTGCGGCGGCTCGAACTGACGCTCTCAGCCACGGCGCGCCTGGATCAGTCAGGTTGATCGAGGGACAATACTGGCAACCGCTCGTCCGTGCTGATCTTCGACCGAGATAGGTAAGATATCCTCTCCCATCTGTTTCTCCTCTCTTGGTCTCTTCTACATCTACGTCATGGAAGTCAGGCAAAGTACATGGACATTGAGAACACCGGCCGCTCCCATTTGGTTGACAGTAGAGGTTTTCTTCATCCTTGCGACATCCAAACTCCAGTCCCCGAGCAAACTCGCTTGACACACCCCACCCCACCCCCTCTTCTTGACTATTTATGGATTTATGTTTTCATATCATGCTAATAAACCATGTACTGATACTTTCCTGCTGGTATGCCATTGGCACAAGAGTGGTGATACGCCTGGGCATGATGTTGTTATTGATCGGATGTATGAACGTGCCTATAACTGCTATGCTTGCTACTATTTGTTTGTGAAAAGAGTGGTAACAATAAGATTATTGCTTGATGTACAGAGTTCAGGTTATCACACCATATGAAGTGAAAGCGCCGTTGGGACTGCTCGCGGTGCATAGAACTTCCATGGCAGCACGGGCGATTCCAAGGCCCACTTGAGCTCCTCCTGCTGATGTCAGACGGTGAGGTTTCTCAACCTCCACTCTATTAGCCATGTAAGATTGCTTTGCTAGAGATCATTTATTTCTTGCCATCCATTGGTTATAAACTTGATTCTTCATCACGGATGGATCCTTAATTATGTGTGTCATGTTGTTTCCCTGAAAACGGACGATCGAGTCACATTTCTTATTTTCTGTTGTGAGTTGAGGAGCTTGCGGTTTTAAAAGTATGTCTCAGATGTAAGAATGTGGAAATGATGGACAGGTAGCAGTTTTTTTATATTTGCTGTTTATATCCAATATTAAGTAGTTATTAACTCCATGGCACAAACTGTACTTTTTGTAGATGTAGTAGCTTTTGATTTCTATTTAGTTATGACTTTATCTCCGCTTTTACATACTGATTAGGATTTCTATTTAGTCAGGTCCACAAAGTCTTTGTGCCAGGATTCTTCCCTTTGTAAATGTGAAAGCGGCTTGTACGATCTATTCACAGACTTGCTCTGCTGCTTTGTAGCCCAACTGATTATGTACTCTTGATCGTCCTCGTGGCATCTGTCAACTCCATTGTGAATCGTCTCTTTATCTTAAGGCTGTACTCGCTATGCTAGAATGATAGATGATATAGTAAATACATCTTTTCTTTTTACAAGGCTCATATCGTAAGGAATGTCGTGTACTGTGAACCAAGTTCAGTATGTTGTCTATTAAATATATTCCTGTTTCTTCTTCAAAATATGATGCTCCAGTTCAGATAATCAGTAGTGCATATTTTGGCTGATATTTCTATTACAAAGCACTTGGTGGTGATGGATAAGTGTCGGACGGGTTGGGTTTCTTGTTTGAAGAGACTTGCATTGTTGACTATTATAGCCTTTTTCTGTGTAACTTAACAAGTGTTAACATATTTTTAAAATATTACTATAATTTTGAAATTTGTTAACATGTTTCAAAAATGTTCGTTCACTTTTAAAACTGTCCGCACATCTATGTCCTGCTCCTATCATATTCTTCACTGCATGTTATCCATTATGATTGCATATATTAAACTTGGGTTAATACTGACTTAGCATTACCTGTTTTAAAAATGTTGGGACCGGCACCCTCGCGCCAGGGCGCGAACCCGATCTAGTAGATATGAAGAAGAAGAAGAAGAGGAGGAGAAAGAAGAAGGCGTTTCCACGGAACGCTAGTGTTGGAGAACATGTGTCTTGTCCCTCCGTGTGAATGCGATGGGAGACAAGCGGCCTGAGGGGGTTTTGGTTTGGGTCGGGGGCGTTGGGGGGTTTGATGACCTGAAATTAAGAAGGTGATCGCAGATGGCAGGCGGCGACGCACAAACCGCCAACCCCTGCCCAACTCCTCCTCTTGAAAATGATTCCCCCGGCACGCCGCGGTCCCGTCTCAAGCATTAAGCGCTAAGCCATTAAGACGCATTTAATCTGGGCAGATGGAGGGTGACGCCGCGGCCACCACGGGGGGAGCTGGAGCTGGGCATTCTGCAGGCCCTACTTCTGAGAGCACAGTATTAATCTGATGGCAACCAACCAATCATATGGAAATTCAGGCGACCACAGAAATCTACTCCCTCCATCCTTTAAAAAGTGTACTTCCAACTTTGTTGGAGGGTCAAACTATCTCAATGTTTGACTGAGTTTGTGCAAAAATATATCAATGTTTATGAAACCAAATAGGTATATGATGAAAATATATTTTATGATGAATCTAATGCTACTAATTTGATGGCATAAATGTTGGTGCATTATTGTATAAATACGGCCAAACCTAAAAAGGTTTGACTTTCCAACAAAGTTGGAAGTACTTACTACTAGCACCCTTTCTGTCTGATGAGGCTTGCCATCTGGGCCGAGACATGAACCACGACCACTTAGTATCAGCACATCACTCACTGACGGGCCGAAACACATGGTCATGGTTCTACCCAAACCGATCCAAGGTTTCAAACCACGGGATCCAGTCAAGAAACAAAAGAGCAAAAGCGAAACGACCAACTTGATGCTACAAGGCATACAGCTTCCTGCTTCACTTCTCCAAAATAAAATGTCCCTTGCTTGAGTTTCACATTTCCAGGATGCTTGTCAGTCTTACAAAATACACCGACCAGCCAGCGTCTTCCAGGGTCGAACTATACACACACACAAAGATGTATACCGCATCCTCGTCAAAAGTTTTCCAGCCACACAGAACAGAAGCATGTTCCTTAATGATGCCGATCACTGCCTCTACAGCATCAGGGGAGATTAACAGGTGTTAGACAAAATAAATGTTGCCCGGCTATAAAAAAATCTGAAAGCGTTAGGATGAAAGCTTTACCAAAGAGCAATGCCCTCATTTCCTGGTGATCTGAACATTGTACACTAGCTCATCTTCATCCAGGTCCATCAGGAGCACGCAGAGATCCCCCGCCTCAAGCTTGTTTGCTGCAACGAAAGATTTCCAGCCACCGGTGAAGCCCACGAATAAGGAGGTCTCATGGTAGAACACCGGCCATAGTCTCTTCATAGGATCCTTCAGCATTACAATGTTCCGGTCTAGCCTCCCTTTGCGCCCAACAGCATTGGAGAGTGGATCGGGTAACTCCTACAATGAAGATACAACAAGTTGATAGATAGTAAATGGTTGGTGAGGCGCAGCTAAATGGTGCCAAGACTGAAACCACAAGGACCTGATAAACCTCAACACAAGACTACACGAGGATGAAGATGTACTCATAATAACATTTGGAGAGATGAGATCTGATGTGGTGGTTACACGGCACAGCATAATGAATTTTCCATCTTCATCAACAATCTCACAAGCTTTGTACGCACGCTTAAAACTTTAGCTTTGAACCACAGCAAGTGATACAGCGATCTTAGCATATGTTCTATAACAACCTTCAAAAGCACTAAGATAGCTAGGTATAGTATAGTGACCTTGGTGGATGGATGTCTTATACCACAATATACTAAAGCAAACAGACATGAAAGTAGTACTCCCTCTGTCCCGAAATACTTGTCGGAGAAATAGATGTATGTAGACGTATGTTAGCTCTAGATACATCCATTTTTATCCATTTCTTCGACAAGTATTTCTGGACGGAGGGAGTAGTAAAACAGTAGTAATGGTGAAACAGCAAAAGAAGACTATTTATGGTGTCTAAACAACTCACAAGCCTTGTCTGAGCGGTAGAAGGGACGACGAACTGTAAATTGGCCTTCAATACGGGACAATGATCATCTAACTCCGAAACTTCAACCTTGACAGGCAGCAAAGGCACCAGGGGCGCAGGATTGCTAGACTTCGTATCTTCCTGTCGGAAGAAATGATGTTCTGCATGGGAAAATCTCAGTGTTAAATAAGAAATGCCTTGCCTAGTTGGCAAACCTCTCTGATGCTACACTGAAAAACCAGATAGAATCAGTTCACCTGTCTGACGTGCAACTGCACGATTGGCACTTATAGAAATATTGTTCCTTTCCTGTCTGCATCCAATGCTTCCCACGGGTCCCACTTGCTCTATTTTTGTTTCAGGTTTACCAGTAGCGCCTACAAACAAAAATGTATATGTGCTATAAAATGTGAACTTAATTCCCTATTAAAGAAAGTAATAAGTAGTTGCAGCAGCTCTAGAAAATTATGGTAAGGCATCCTTTCACCTTTTCCATTGACAGAATGTTCAGTCTTCGTCCTAGTAAGCCCAGACTCTGATATTTGGCTAGGCACACAGGAGTGAGTACCATCATACCCGCGTTCAACAGGGTTTACTCCCATTGCACCAACCGATTTCTCCTCAGTTTTCCGTGTTTTTTCAGGTCTAATCAGTCCACTGCCATCAAGAGCCTCTCGACCACTCACAGTAGCCTCCTTCCATTTCTCCAAGCACTGGAAACCTCCTGGATATTCATATTTGCTGCAAGCATTTCCATTGGTGTCCATCTTGTTATTGCTAGGAAATTTGTCCACAGCAGCAGTGCATTCTAATCGAACTGTATTTCCTTCTTGTTTCCTCCTTAAATCTTCGCCTGAACCGTGTATTTCTGCACATTTTGCCGAAGTAGATTCCTTCATCATGACTGAATCTTCTATGTGACCAACAAATGAGGTTAGCTCGACTGCATCACCATTTTCTTGTGACAAAGGAGCTGCATCAGTAGTAACTGGGACTAATTCAAACCTAGTTATTTTTTCATTGTTGCACGTTACTGAAGCATCGCACTTCGTTTTGCACTCTCCAATGCTCAGATTTGCTTTTTTGTTATCAAGAGCCACTGCGTCATTATTTTCTTGTGCTAAAGGAGCTTCATCAGCCATTACAATTATTTCAGGGCTCCTTGTAGTATCTTTGATATATGATGGAAAAATAGCATTTGCTGTGTGCTTCCCATTCGCCAAATGTCCATCTTTGTTATCTGGAGCCATTGAGGATCCACGTACGATCCCGCCTACTACTCCATTAGGATCTTGTGTTGAATTGGCAGACATACGACGTGTCCCTGGAACTGCATTCATAGATTTAGCGACTAAATTACTGGGAGAAACCTCAGCATTATCTGTATATCCATCAGGCTTTGTTTTCGGCCTGTTGCTCCCAATATATTCACCAGAAACATAGTGATGACCATTTATGTCTCTAGAGCACCGAAACGTATGACATGGGACCAAACCATCAGGTGCATGGCTACTCTCTTTCCGTTTCTTCTCTTCACCTCGCCTTTCAACACTGAAAGATGCTCTCTCCCAAGAATTCGCACCGAAGACCCACACAAAAAACTTTGAACGGCCAGTGTACTCGAACACAAGGAGTTCACCCCACTTAATTGAATGGTCTGAAACAAAATTGTTCCACCCCTGATAAAAAGCTAGGGAACCATCTACCACTGATAGCCTGACCATTGAAGACTTCCCCTCTGAGTCCTCAAGACATACCTGACGATTAGTGAAGCCCACCATTTTGGGTGCCTCTGCCACCTCTGGTGGTATCAACTGCACATCAGCGCGCACACCGATTAAACACCATCATAATGGTACACACAAAGAAGTGAAGGGATATAAAAGAGGGTAAAAAAGGTCATACTAATATGAGCGAGAGAAAATGCACCTCAACTCAAATTCATGATAACATAATGAAAACAGATGAAGAGCAAAATTGATGACATTATGCATACCAGGAATTCCTCGAAATGTTCGCTTTGAATAACCTTGGAGAATCTAAATTTCACTTTTTTATTCTCTTTGAGATCACTTTGCACCTTGTGCCCTGCGTTGCCCGGGATTGTCTTCTTTCTGTCATAACTCCCCGCCTTCTCATCCTTGTCACTGGTCCGCAGCTTCTTCGCCTTATCATACATCATTGACCTCTTGTTTCCCTTGTTGCTGCTGTCGTGCAGCATAGGCATTTTGCCCTCCTTGGATAGAACGAGCGCTGTCTTCTTCTTCTCCCCCTCCCTGCTGCCACCGTTATGCACGGGCCACGGTTTCTTATCCTTCTTCATTTCCTTTTTTTGCATCCCCTTGTACTTGCCATACTCAGACCTCCACATCATACTGCCTTTGTTATCATTGTGGTGATCACCACGGTGCATCTTCCTCTCACCGCTGTGGCTGCTCGGCATTTTCCCGCTCTTCTCCTTGAAATGGAAAGGGTCCTTGTTCCTGTTGGGCGAGAGCAGCATGTCCCTCCTCTTATCCTTGTCACGATCGGCACTATATGTGTTCTTGTCACCACCATGGCTGCTCATAGATTTCTTCTTCTTCTTCTTATGGCCACCATCGTCATTGTGCATCCTCTTCTTCTCCTTGTGATTGGCTGCCTTCTTCGACATTTCCATTATCGTCTCATTGTCATCGGCGTCATCGCTCAGTTCGATGGGCTCTTCCATTCTCCTCCCCTTCTCCAGGCTTCCAGTGGATGCTTTCCGGCTCTGCACCTTCTTGTCCCACATCTCCACCTCCTCCTCCTCATCCTCCTCCTCCTCGCTGAGCATTTTGCACGTCTCATCCTCCTCCTCCTCGCATTCCATCTCCGTGTCACGGCTCCTGGGTCGGTCCTGGCGTGCCAGCTCACCACTACTCATCCTCTCCCTTCTCCTGCCCAAACAATTGACAGCACAAAAAGCCGATTAATCATCTCTTGAACCTCAAAGAAACAAAAAAAGTGTACATTTATGATACTAACAGAAGTACAAGTACTTTGCAAAAAAAGGGAGTAAAGTACTTTGCAATTGCACATTATGCCCGTTTGAAAATACTATTTGACATTTGACTTACAGAGACTATAATCCCTCTCTAAACACAGATTTTGAAATGACCGATGTGCCCTTGCCCCACCCGACGATTGGATGCACGGAGCAGAACGAGCTCTCCCCTCTGTTCTCTCTATCTCTGACGGCGGAGAAGGCGAACCCCACGCCCCCGCCGCGAAAAAAAGGGCTGCTCTTCCAGGTCGGGAGAAATAGGCGGAGGCCCCCGGGGCATTTGCCGGACAGAGACGGGGCAGATGAGAATGTGAAGGGTGAGGTTTCTGATTACTTGCCCCTTTCAACACATCCAATAAAAAAAACCAACACCAGACGGAAAATCCACAACAAATCTGTCCCAGGAGAACTAGCGCTGCTTCTTTTGGCTCCAGGAAGTCGAAGATCAAAGAAACCCGGACGATTAACCCACCCATGGAACGCCCAAACGAACAAATCAAAAACCCTCACCTCCGGCTCCGGGCGAGCTGAGTCCCCCACCAAATCAAGAAAGCATCAGGGGGTATCTTCGCCAGTAAAATGCGCCTTTCTGCCAAAGGCAGGATGATCCGGGTGAAAAAGTCAGACTAAAAATAGTCCCTTGGATCCTTTAACACATGCGAGTTCTGAATTGGAGGGTTTGAAGAATAATAAATGCTCAATAACTTGATTTTAGTCTCTTTAGTATTTGAATCCAATCATGGGTGAAGCTAACAAGTTTTAGTCCCACTACTTTTAGTCATGGGACTAAAACGTATCCAAGCACACTCTAAAAGCGCGACGCCTCGTATTTGTTGCCGCGGCTGCGGACTAAGCGCAAAATACGAGTCCCCACAACGGGAGGGATGGGTCTCCACCGGTGGGTGGACACGGGGCCCGCCTGTTAGTGAGGGAAGGGTTTAAAGCAAAGCTCGAATTGGCAGTGGAGGGAAGACCATCCGTGACTGTTGGTCTTCTGCCGTTCTGCGCCTCGAGGAGAGGTTTCACGGTTTTTGGACTCTGCGCACCGGGCCATTCACTTGCCTCATCCGGCATAAAGAGCATTGCTACATGAACAATGAGATTCATCCGAAGTTGTGTACGATAAGACTGGTCTGGGTTTGTGGGCTACATCAGATTGAACCAAACCTCTCTTGTCGTACAGAATCAGATGAGAAAAGATCGTATGTAAGGCAATTCCGCAGCGTAAACATGCTATAGAGTCAAATCTTGCAAATTTTGATCAAGTTCGTAGAAAAAGTGTACAGTATCTATAGAATACCAAGTCAATACAATTAGATTTATCATGAAATATATTTTCATATGTTATATATTTGGTATAGTGGACATAGATATTTTTATTAATAAAATTGGTCAAAGTTGTGAAGATCGATCTCCGTGAAACCCAATATGCAATATATTAGGAAAATATTATATGACGTCAGTTGTTTTGCAATCTCCAGCGAACGTCTACTTGGCCGTCAGATGGCCAACACGGATCTTGAAGCAAGGGTGGTCGCCACGTCATTTTGCGCAAGCGTTCGCTAATTCACAAACCACGCGAACGGGGATCACCTTTTCTCCCCCACTCCTCTCACTCCCTCCCTCACTTCTCTCATTTCCAAACCAAATCCCACGACCTCGTTGTCTCCTCATGGTGGTTGTCGGCAACTCCTCGTCACGGCTCGGGCTGGTGCTCCTAGCGGCACGACGGTGGTCCGCGGACCAATTCCCGCCCCCGCCATCCCCGAAGGAGGCGGAACGAAAGGGTGCGTGAGGAGGCTGAGCGTGGAGGGGGAGGAGCAGTGGCAGACGCCTTGGGCCGATGCGGCGCTGCCCGAGGAGGCAAAGCGCATACGGGGAGGATTAGCGGTGGTTCGCGGCATGGTGAAAGCACAAGTGCTCCCTATGTGGTTTTGGTAATTAATGTCAACATATCTCTTGTTGGACTAACACTTTTATCTAGTATGTTTCGGATAAATTCAACATTGGAGTGGCATGGACTAAAGGGTGTGGGAACTCCTTCAAGATGCTAAGGACAAAGGATTGGCTCAAGCTTCAAGCTCAAGACTCTTCATTTTACATTTTAGTGATCCAAGATCACATTGAGTCTATAGGAAAAGCCAATACTATCAAGGAGGGATGAGGTGTTGCTTAATGAGTTTCTTGCTCCACAGTGCTTAGTGATATGCTCCAAAACCCTCAACTACTTTCCCACTTCCACACATATGTCCTTTACCTAAAGTCAAACTCGGCCCCATCGATTCTTTCTATCCGGCGCCACCGAGTTCAGATGACATAGCCACTGCCACAATCCCTAGGCAAATCGGTCTCACCGATAGGGATCTCGGCCTCACCGAGATGGGATTGTAATCTCTCTGTGTATGTCCATTATCAAAGTCGGTCTCACCGAGTTTGAGAAATCGGTACTGCCGAGATTACAATGCAAACTTCCTGGTTGACTCATTACCAAAATCGGTCCCACCGAGTTTGTGTAATCGGTCCAACCGAGTTTGCCTGACCAACTCTCTGGAAAGCTAATTACCAAAATCGGTCTCACCGAGTTTGTGTAATCGGTCTCACCGAGAGTACGTTATGCCCTAACCCTAACCATATCGGTCCTACCGAGTTGCATGTCGGTCCCACCGAAAATCCTAACGGTCACTAGGTTTACTAAATTGGTCCGACCGACTTTGTTGATTCGGTCCCACCGAGTTTGGTAAATTGTGTGTAACGGTTAGATTTTGTGTGGAGGCTATATATACCCCTCCACCTCCTCTTCATTCGTGGAGAGAGCCATCAGACTGAACCTACACTTCCAGCATATATTTTCTGAGAGAGAACTACCTACTCATGTGTTGAGGCCAAGATATTCCATTCCTACCATATGAATCTTGATCTCTAGCCTTCCCAAGTTGCTTTCCACTCAAATCTTCTTTCCACCAAATCCAAAACCTATGAGAGAGAGTTGAGTGTTGGGGAGACTATCATTTGAAGCACAAGAGCAAGGAGTTCATCATCAATGCACCATTTGTTACTTCTTGGAGAGTGGTGTCTCCTAGATTGGCTAGGTGTCACTTGGGAGCCTCCGACAAGATTGTGGAGTTGAACCAAGGAGTTTGTAAGGGCAAGAAGATCGCCTACTTCGTGAAGATCTACCGCTAGTGAGGCAAGTCCTTCGTGGGGGATGACCATGGTGGGATAGACAAGGTTGCTTCTTCGTGAACCCTTCATGGGTGGAGCCCTCCATGGACTCGCGCAACCATTACCCTTCGTGGGTTGAAGTCTCCATCAACGTGGATGTACGATAGCACCACCTATCGGAACCACGCCAAAAATATCTGTGTCTCCAATTGCGTTTGAATCCTCCAAAACCCTTCCCTTACATTTTTGCAAGTTGCATGCTTTACTTTTCGCTGCTCATATACTCTTTGCATGCTTGCTTGATATGTATTGTGAGTGTTAAACTTGTGCCTAAACTTCACCTCAACTTTAAGAACTTAAAAACTACTACTTTGTCACTTAGTGTCTAATCACCCCCCTCTAGACACCTCTTCTCAAGGTCCTACAAGTGGTATCAGAGCATTGATCTCCATTGCCTTGGTTTAATCACCATTGGAGGAAGATGGATGAGTCTACTTTGGGGAGTCTTAGACATAGAGTGCCTATACTTGATGGAGAGTATTTTCATGAGTGAAAAAATGAGATGCTTATAATTTTCAATCAATATCATTTGAACAAGTACATTGCTAGCCCTTGTGCACCTCATGTTGATCCTATGCATCCTACTCCTGATGAGTCAATTGACATGATTAGGAATCTTAGAACTGTTAATCTTATCACTAGTGGCTTGCCTAGAAACTTGATTGGACGTTTGCCTACTCTTAAGTGTGCCTACACTATATGGAAATTTCTTGAGGAACGCTTTCCAAATTATTCCTTGAAAAATCTTGATGAAATTCTCCATAAGTCTATTGCTTTGAGTAAGATGAATTCTAGTGATCCTATGTTTGGTGATTGTTTGTTTGAGCTTACAAACCTTATGCGTGCCAAAGGAGATGTTGGGATTATTAGTGATATTATTTCTGAAGCTATAAAAATTCATAAGCAAGATCATTGTCAAACTCACTCTAACGAATCACCCTCTCTAGGATTTGATCCACCACATGACGATGTTGAACATGGATACTATGATGAGGATGATGATAGTGACTTCGATCTTGATGATGCAATGAGACACTTTGGTCTTATGGCAAATCTTCGGGGATATATGTCAGGAGGAAAGGAATGGGTTCTTGATAGTGGATGTACCGATCACATGACCGGAGATAAAGACATGTTTCGTGAGCTTGCTGAAAATGATAGTCCTCGAAAGTATGTCACTTTCGGTGACAACTCAAAGGGTAAGGTGGTTGGCCTCGGTAAGGTGGCCATATCACATGATAGCTCCATACAAAATGTCATGCTCGTTGAATCTCTTGGATACAACTTACTTTCAGTATCTAGACTTGCTGATTTCGGTTTCAATGTCCTATTTACTGAAGTAGATTGCCAAGTGTTTCGTTGAGACAATCATAAAATGGTCTTTACCGGTGTGCGTAGAGGTGATATATACATTGTTGATTTCACTAAAAAGGCTCAACCTAAAACTTGCTTCCTCGCTAAATCCTCAAAAGGTTGGTTATGGCATAGACGATTAGGTCACGTTGGCATGAGAAACCTTGACAAGCTTATTAAAGGAAATCATATCCTTGGAGTTAACGATATCATATTTGATAAGGATAGACTTTGCAGCGCTTGTCAAGCAGGTAAACAGGTTGGAGGAAGGCATCCCGTGAAGAACATTATGACCACAAGGAGGCCACTCGAGCTACTTCACATGGATCTCTTTGGTCCCAACTCTTACAAGAGTCTCGGTGGAAATTCTTTTGGTCTAGTTATAGTTGCTGATTTTTCAAGTTTTACGTGGGTGTTTTTCTCGATGATAAATCGCAGGTCCAAAAGATCTTCAAAAACTTCGCTAGGAAGGCCCAAAATCAATTTGAAGTGAAGATCAAGAAGGTTCGCAGCGACAACGGAACGGAGTTCAAGAACGCAAATGTGGACACCTTTCTTGACGAAGAAGGGATTTCACACGAGTTCTCGGCTACGTACACACCTCAACAAAATGGAGTTGTTGAGAGGAAGAACCGGACACTCATCGAAATGGCGAGAACGATGCTTGATGAATACAAGACACCGAAGCATTTTTGGGCAGAAGCGATTGAGACAGCTTGTCATGCAACAAATCGCCTGTATCTTCACAAGCTACTCGGCAAGACGACATACGAGCTCCTCACCGGTAACAAACCCCAAGTTGGATACTTTCGAGTATTCGGCTCAAAGTGCTACATTCTTGATAAACATCATCGTTCTAAATTTGCTCCTAAGTCTCATGAAGGTTTTCTACTAGGTTATGGCTCAAACTCTCACACTTACCGTGTCTACAACAATTTCACCCAAAAGGTTGAAGAGACGGTAGATGTGAAGTTTGATGAATCTAACGGCTCGCAAGTAGAGCAATTGCCAATTGATGTAGGAGATAAAGATCCTTCGGAAGCAATCCAAGACTTGTCTATTGGCAAGGTTCGTCCAACGGAAGTGAAGGAGAGTACCTCGTCCGTCCAAGTGGAAGCTTCTACTTCACGACAAGGTGAACCAAGAGTTGATACGGAAGCATCCACAAGTGGGACACACCAAGATGAAGAAAAAGAGGAAGTGCATCAAGATGAACGTCAACAACCTCCTTCTCCACCACGACAAGAGAACAACAACGCCAACAATGAAGAAGGCCAAGAAGAAGAAGAAGATGAAGAAGAAGTTCAACCAAGAAACAAGCAAAAGCTTTCACGAGTTCGAGCAAGAATTGCTAAAGATCATCCCGTCGAGCAAATCTACAATGACATTCAAACCGGGAGAATCACTCACTCTAAAACTCGTTTAGCTAACTTTTGTGAAAACTATTCTTTCATCTCTAGCATTGAACCTATGAAGGTCGAAGAAGCATTGGAAGATCCGGATTGGATAAATGCTATGCATGAAGAGCGACACAACTTTGAGAGGAACCAAGTGTGGACATTGGTTGAGAAGCCCGACAACAACCACAACATCATCGGTACCAAATGGGTGTTTCACAACAAGCAGGATGAAGATGGACAAGTAGTTCGCAACAAAGCACGTCTCGTCTCCCAAGGCTACACACAAGTCGAAGGTATGGACTATGGTGAGACTTACGCTCCCGTTGCTAGACTTGAGTCCATCCGCATCTTACTTGCCTATGCTAATCACCATGATATCACCTTGTACCAAATGGACATTAAAAGTGCTTTTCCAAATGGTGAAATTGAGGAGGAAGTTTATGTTAAGCAACCTCCCGGCTTTGTCAATCCTAAGAAACCCAATCATGCTTACAAACTTCACAAAGCTCTTTATGGTCTTAAACAAGCTCCTAGAGCATGGTATAAATGCTTGACCAAGTTCCTTATTGAAAAAGGCTTTGAAATTGGGAAAATTGATTCAACACTTTTTACTAAAAGGGTTAATGGAGAACTATTTGTGTGCCAAATCTATGTTGATGATATTATATTTGGTTCAACTAACCCTCATTTTAGTGAAAAGTTTGGGAAGCTAATGTCGGAGAAGTTTGAGATGTCTATGATGAGTGAACTCAAATTCTTTCTTGGTTTGCAAATCAAGCAAACTAAGGAAGGTACCTTTGTTTCTCAAACAAAGTACACCAAGGACTTATTCAAGAAGTTCAATATGCAAGAATGCAAAGGTATGTCTACACCCATGCCTACTAGTGGACATCTTGATTTGACCAAAGATGGTGAACCGGTTGATCAAAAGGTTTATCGCTCTATGATTGGTTCATTGTTATATCTATGTGCTTCACGCCTTGATATCATGCTAAGTGTGTGCATGTGTGCATGATACCAAGCTGCTCCTAAAGAATGCGCTCCATGGCCACCTCCGTTTGCCGCAAGGAGCTCTTGTGCCAGATCCACCACTGCATCGGTGGCTCACCAGCCTCCAACCAGCACCCCGCCTCTCCCGACCACGACTTGCTCATCCCTTAAGTCCTTCTTCCCCTACTCGCTTCCTCCCTTCCCTCTTTCTTTATATGTGGTTTTGCTCCTGTCGGGGATAATTTCGGCAGAACCCTCGGCAGGGTATTCCGACGTGACAATTAGGTCAGAGGGGAAACATAAGAGAGATTTACCCAGGTTCAGGCCCTCCTTATGAGGTAAAACCCTACTCCTACTCGTGTATACACTACTAGGTAAAAGCCTAGCAGCAGCGCGGGTTTTGGGCCTCTCAGTAGTGCGGGTACCAGCGCTACTAATAAGGCGCTACAGCTAACGTATAGCAGTAGCGCTTGTTGTCCCACGCTACTGCTATACATGAATAGCTGTAGCGCTCTTTAGAAAAGGGCGCTACTGATATTATCTGCAGCGCTGTTTCAGGGAAGCGCTACTGGTAAGGCGGCGCTACTGCTAAATTTCCCCCCTCGCTACTACTAGTTTTATTAGTTTTTTTTCCTGCATATTTGTTTTGTATTTGTTTTGTATTTGAATAGGCTTTATACAATAATCTTTAGCATATCATACACATACAAATGTAATCATAGCATATACATACAATTAGTCTCATCAAATCATGTCATCATCATAATCATCATCCAACACAAAGTGGTCTCTCGTCATCAATCTCGAAAATAGCGATACAAGTCTCGATTACTTGCAAATACATCGTCATCCATCTAAACAATGATATACGCGAGAAGAGCTATCACTTTGAGTACATGAGTTTGTATCCCTCTCTCGCATTAGCGTGAACCTAAACTAACTACTGCCTGTCGCTCGGAAACCGGAAACCAGTACACCTGGGCCTGACACTCCGGGCACTTGTCGTATATATACTCCTGGCGTAGCTCTTCTTTGCCATCTATGATCTATGCACCTGCATCGTCACATGAGTCGATGATATGCAACATATATAGTTGAGCAACAGAAAGAGACAGACTTGGCAAAAATAGAAACAACATATCATAAGCATAAATAACAAAGTTCATCGTACCCAAAATGCCCTAACTAGAGTGATTTTCGCTAGTCGAGGAGGAGGACGGTTTAATTACATCACAAATAAAGTTTCACCGTGCATAACTCAAAGTTTTGTCATACAGAAAGTATGGACTAAATGGACACATTGTCATATATCGACAATCACTCCATCATGTCGTGCCATCCATCCCTGTCAGGGAGATAGTCCTCGAGCTTAGTGAAAGGCTTCATGTCGAGACGCTGAGAGGCTATCCATGTTCGGACGTCTTCCCGCAACATTTGTCCTTCTCCGTAGAACATCCCTAAATTTCTGACGACCTCCTTCATGATGATTTGGGCAAGTTCGCGCTGGATGTTATAGAACTCAGCTCGAAGTCGATGATCCTCGATATATCCTTTGTCCTTTGCCCATTGCAGAATATGGGCATCGCCAGATCTAGGTGACATGTGAAGGTTCTGGTGATCCCATCTGTACTCCAGCATGTGGTGTAGGACATAGAATCCATCATTAAGAGAATCGGTCGATTGTTGGATGCAGCAGAAGTCGGTCTTATGGCTGAAGGCGGCCCTGCCGCCCCTTCTCTTCTTGTCCCTAACCTCTCCACCCCTTGCTTGGTAGTAAAACATAGCACTGTCGAGAACATCTTTGATGTGGGTGTAATCCTTTTTGTGAATGTTCTTCGACGAGTCCAAGTAAAGAGTGTGGGAGAATCGGGGGTAGAGGATGATGAGGACGGCGCGCCCGCCGCTGTGCAAAATAAGTACACCTCAAATTAATTAGCCTCCACCGTGCAAATGAATTATTGAAATTGAAGGAAGGATAGCAGCACAGATGACTTACACGGGATGATAAGGCACGAGAATCGCCTCCTTGTCCTTATTGGCGAGCATGAAACTGACGATGTAATCCCTTGCGTATTCACGCTGCTCTGCACAGACTCCCAAGAAGCCCTCGTGCATGTAGTACGGGTCAACGACACAGATATGACGTATCTGCTCAACCCCAATGATGTAGTTCATGTGCAAGGCATAAAGGCGGACAAACATAAAATCCAGCTTCTTCACGTGAAACATGTCGAATATGTAATCGAATCAGAGGAAGAACTTATCCGCGGGGAAGCTGTCGACGTACAACATTTTCCGCGAAACGTTAACCACGTAGATTGGGTATCCTGGATCTTTCGAGGCGACGAGGCCTTTCTCTACCCGCAGCACATCGTCATGAAGTCTCCTTAGATCGCCGAATCTGGCCCGTAGCGCTGTTGCAGGTAGGATTGGTTGACCGGGGATATGACATTTATCCGCATCAGGGATATCTATACGGTCCTGAAGCCGAGGCTGCTGAGGCGGCTGGATCATAGAATCAGCTTTTTTGCCTTTCCTTGTTCTCTTCCTGGACTTCTTTACTATCGGAAGGTCGTCAATAATATGTTGAGACGGTAATTCAGGCACCGACTCATGACACTCAGACCCTGAGGAGGCGCCAGTATAGACATAATGTTCAGCGCCATCGTCATCCTCATCCTCATCCATGGCGACGTCATCAGCGACTAATGGAGCCTCCTCCTTACCCCGTCCGCTATCACCCAACCCGACACCCGGCGCTAATTGGGTAGGTGGGGTGTTGATGTTCATACCTTGCTGAGGCTGCGTGCTCGTGGGTGTGCTCCCGACCGCCTCCAAACGAAGCAGACTCTTTGGCCACAACAGGACCCACCCATTGTAACAATCACCAAGCCACCGCGGGGTTTCGTCGTCATCCCCCACTAGTATTAGAGGAGGCAAATTCTCGTGGCCTGGTTTGACACCGGCCACGGAAACCTTGAAGACGTTCGGGGGGATCGGCCGGCTATGGAACAATGGTTCCTTCGGCTCCATTATCGTCGCCTTCCCCACATCCACCTTCTGTTCGCCGATGGTGTACAATATGGTGCACGGGGTTTCATCGGCCTGCAAAGAAAAGTCTGCGACGTGAGACATCCGAAAGGCAACGAAAATGGGAGATTATACATTTATATTGAAGGGGGCCGGTGTGACAGATACCGTGAGGGCGTCGAGCTCAGCCAAAGATGAGGCACCACCGAGCACGTCCGGTGCGGGAGTCGGTGCGGGAGCCGGTGCGGGAGCAGGTGCGGGAGCAGGTGCTCCCAAGAAGTCAGCAAGGGGAAAGTCCTCTGCATTTTTTTCTGGATTTTGCCTTGTCCAAGTGAAAACGCCCGTCACCAAGGAAGTAGACAAATCTGCAACCACCTGTTTTGCGGCAGCTACCGCTATTGCGACTGTCTGAGATGATTTCTTCTCAACCACAATCTCAACCTTCTTGTCGATGTTTTCTTCAGTTAACCTCCGTCTTTCCTTTCTCTCCTCCATGGTCTCACGGTAGTACTTCTTCCACGTGGCGCCGTCTTCGACACCGTGCACGCGTCCATACGATGGTCGAGTATCCACCGGTTATCGTTTCAATATGTTCAACGCCCGGTTGAATGGAGTGTCCCACTTGGGCCTCGCCAATGCCTCAGACGGCGAGTCGCTTTCGGCCACAATCCGGTGCTGCTCTCTCTACAAAAGGCACAAGGATCGTTTACAAATATGACTAACGTGTGTAGTCGAATTGATCAGAAACTAAAATTACCAGCAGTCTCATGAACTCCGTAATGACCGGTGTTGTCTCGTAAACCTTCTTCACTGGGCCCCAACGGTGCCGGGCCCTCAGGACGTCACGCTCCTGCGGGACGGTGTAATCCGTCAAGGGGTCTGGGATGCCCAGACTCGCGACTTCCGCGTCCTCCTTGGCCCATTTGGACCTCTTTCCGCCGTAACCACGGCTTCCGAGGTGGTGGCTCCCAATGTTCCTCTTTTGAAGCCCCTTCATGTACTTAGACTTTTTTTTGGCAGCTTCGACCTCGCAAGCCTCCTTGAATATTTGAAACTGCTCTTCCGTGATTGTCGGATTATCCTTTACAATCTCGGAGTAGGGTTCCTTGTCGTTGATCTTTGCTTCCACTCGATTTTTCCAGGCGGCTGGATCTTCATAATCCTTCTCATTCCGGCCCAGGAACAAGAATATCTGGTGAAACTTCTTTAGGAGGGAGCTCCTCATATTTTCTATCTTCTATAGTTTCTCATCGTTGATGGTGGCGGTTGTCCGTACGATGCAGCCTATTTGATTGCCGTAGCACGCACGCGCTTCCTCGGGCGCCTTTGGCTAAAAATTGCCGTCGTCCACCTCCGTAACCACCAGTCTAGTAGTCCTGCGTTTGTTAGGAACCCGTTGCCTCTTTGCTTTCGGTTCTACACCGGCTCCGCTCCCCGAGGCAGCACCGGTCTCAGCGCCGGTCTCGATGCCGGTCTGAATCTCAGCGCCGGTCTCAGTCTCAGCACCGGTCTGCGTGTCGGTCTCAGTCCCCGATGCCACCGGTGGGCCCAGCAATAACATCGATTGATCGTCGGTAAGGCTAAAAAATTCGTCTGCCGCCCGGTAGACATCGTCGCAATCACCAGAACCCTGTCCTTCATCGTTGCTAGCCATGTTTCCTATGATTAAATCTAGTCAATTAATTCTAGACCTAATAAAATAAATAATGACATAAAAAAGGACTATTGTTTTGCAGGAACATTGACTCCTTCCTGGTGCGGCAAATCCCAGGCACTCGATATGTCCTAGTTTGTAGCACAAGTCATGCCGAAATTCACGGAAAATTTCGGCATGACCTTTGCTAAAAAGTGGACAAATCGAGAACCTGAAATTTGCCGGAACAGAAATGAATCAACATTCCGGCAAAACATAGGCCACTCAGCATCATTCCCTGGAAACAACAAAGCCACTTGGGCACAATCGAACAACTTCAATGAAAAGATATAACATGAGCAAACACCATTGAGGAATTTGCATATAACATGGCCACTTCAATGAAAAGATATAATCAACAATAATGGAATATGCAAATGAACATCAATGACATATATCATATAAAAACAATCTTGTTTTTTGTTTACATAGCAACAATTAGTTTGACCAAGTTTTTGAAAAGAAAAACAATTCTGTTTTTTGTTTATAGCTAAATGCCATAGCTACTGTTTTTTATTTATAGCTAAATACTTTTGTTTTTTGTCTAAAGCTAAAAGTCTAGGAACTACATTTTCTCTAACCCTTTTGACCTCACCAAAATTTCCACAGCAAGACCTTAGTACCTACACCCAATTTCTTCAAAAATATTCAGGTCCATAGTCCAAATAATTCAAATTTCATTTGAATGAAATTTGGAACAAATTCAGGTCCATAGTCAAAATATTTTTTTATAGCTAAGTGTTTTTTGTTTATACCCTCTGTTAATTTAAATCTAAATGCTACTATTATTTATATACCCTCTATTAGTTTAAAGCTAAATGGAATTACTGTTTAGGAATTTTCATAAAAATTGCCCTAGCTAATTTCTTAAAAAATTGCTAATCATTTTTCCTAAATGCTATAAAATGCCTACTGCCCTAAAAAAATCTAGGGTTCATATGAACATCAACACAATATCAACATATATATAATTGTCCTAGCAGAGAGAAAGAGGAGGGTAGGGGACAGGAGAGGCATAGCCTTACGGTCGGCGGCGAGGGCAGGCTCTGGCTCGGGCAGCGGCGGTGAGGTCAAGGGCGGCGGCGGTGAGCTCGAGGGAGGCGACAGTGAGGTCGATGACGGCCTCGGGCGGCGGCTGTGAGGTCGAGGGGGCGGCCTCGGGCGGCGGCGGTGTGGTCGAAGGCGGCGGGCGGCGGCGGTGTGGTCGAAGGCGGCCTCGGGCGGTGGCGGTGTGGTCGAAGGCGGCAGGGCAACGGCGGCGATGGAGAAGTTGGGGGACAGGGGGGAGTAGAGAGGGGGGGAGGACTTAGCGAAATTTTGAGCCCGGGCTGCCGGGATTTGAGTCAAACTAGTAGTAGCGCGTTTTGCGAAACGCGCTATAGCTAAGATAGCTATAGCATGTTCCAGAGAAACGCGCTACAACTATCCCTTTCTGTTTTCTTTTTCTTTTTCTTTTGTTTTCTTTACATTTTCTTTTTCTCATTTCTCCTTTTTCTATTTCTTTCATTTTCATTTACTTTTCTACTTATTTTTTATTTATTTTCTTTTACATAGCAGTAGCACTCTACAGTAAAAACACGCTGCTACAATGTTTTTAGCAGTAGCGTGCTTCTGGGAGAACCGCTACTACTATTCCTAGCCTACCGGCACTAGTGAGGGAATTTTAGTAGTAGCGCTTTTCTATGAAGATGCGCTACTACTAAAACAATGGTTGTAGCGTGGTTTTGCAACAAGCGCTACTACTAAGTAGCGCTAGCGCCGAGTTTTGACCAACGCTACTGCTATACCTCTGTGTATAGCGTTTTCCCTAGTAGTGATACCACGATTGGGGTGTACAAAGTGCAAGTAATCCCGAGGGATTACAAGTTGATTTATCGACTAGTTAGGCCCCAACTTATACAAGATACCAGGGGCCCTAGAGTTACTCAACCTAGTCGGCTATATCGGTGAAGGAGAATCCACCATGGAAATATCTTCCTTTTCTTGAATGGCAATGCTTTTAGAGTCATCCTTCTACAGGGACCATGGGCCAACGTGATGACATTGGCGGAACCCTACATTGGGGGCCTCGGGCAGGCAACCAACAAGGTGAGGCGCCCTACGCCGTAACACCAATAGTAGCCTCTCAACTGTGATGTCCTGCAAGTGCACATGGTTTAGGTGTAGCTTTTTCGAAGTAAGAGTATCGATCCCACATGGAGCATATGAATCAGTGTTTTGTCTCGCATAGGGTTTGAATAGCAATGCATGCAAGTTAGATGCAATCCAAAGCGAAAGCGATTAGTCCCTTTAGAGATCCGGTAAAGGAGCAGAAAGGATTCTCACCTTTTTTCCCCAGAGGTGACCCTAACTTATCAAACCCACGAGAGGATGGTGCCCTTTAAGCAAGGGTTTCTAACAAGATTTTAATAGAGAATTGAATTCCAGCTTTAGATCGGATCGGAATCAAGCTAGCACTTAAAGCACTTAATAAAAATAGGCATGGGTATGAGGGCTTATGCTTACAACCATATATTTATGTTGGGACATCATGATCTTAATTTATGTTCTGGAAGTTGTTGGGAAATGTAGTAATTTTAAAAAAATCCTACGCACACGCAAGATCATGGTGATGCATAGCAACGAGAGGGGAGAGTGTGTCCACGTACCCTCGTAGACTGAAAGCGGAAGCGTTATGACAACACGGTTGATGTAGTCGTACGTCTTCATGATCCAACCGATCTTAGCACCGAACGTACGACACCTCCGTGATCAGCACACGTTTAGCTCGGGGACGTCCCTCATACTCTTGATCCAGTTGAGGCCGAGGGAGAGTTTCGTTAGCACGACGGCGTGGTGACGGTGATGATGAACTTACCGGCGCAGGGCTTCGCCTAAGCAATACGACGATATGACCGAGGTGTGTAACTGTGGAGTGGGGCACCGCACACGGCTAAACAATGTCAACTTGTGTGTTCTAGGGTGCCCCCTGCCCTCGTATATAAAGGAGCAAGGGGGAGGCCGGCCGGCCCTTGTGGCGCGCCAGGAGAGGAGTCCTCCTCCTCCTAGTAGGAGTAGGACTCCCCTTTCCTACTCCTACTAGGAGGGGGAAAGGAAGGAGGAGAGGGAGAAGGAAAGGGGGGCGCCCCCCCCCTTCCCTAGTCCAATTCGGACCAGAGGGGGAGGGAGCGCGCGGCCTGCCCTAGCCGGCCCTCTCTCTCTCCACTAAGGCCCATGTGGCCCATTAGTTCTCCCGAGGGGGTCCGGTAACCCTCCGGCACTCCGGTTTTCTCCAAAATCACCCGAAACACTTCAGGTATCTGAATATAGTCGTCCAATATATCAATCTTTATGTCTCGACCATTTCGAGACTCCTCGTCATGTCCGTGATCATATCCCGTAGTCCGAACTATCTTTGGTACATCAAAACACATAAACTCATAATACCGATTATCAGCGAACTTTAAGCGTGCGGACCCTACGGGTTCCAGAACTATGTAGACATGGCTGAGACACGTCTCCGGTCAATAACCAATAGCGGAACATGGATGCTCATATTGGTTCCTACATATTCTACGAAGATCTTTATCGGTCAAACCGCATAACAACATACGTTTTTTCTTGATAGAAAGACTGTAAGGGAACCCCCTACAGTATAATTGGTGCAACAAACCCAAATTGCAAGTACCATGCCTTGAACATGGGTGGGTTGGAAGGCATCAGCCCCTTCCTACCACTAGGCTATGCCTTAGCCCTTTGTCATCGGTATGTTACTTGCCCGAGATTCGATCGTCGGTATCTCAATACCTAGTTCAATCTCGTTACCGGCAAGTCTCTTTACTCGTTCCGTAATACTTCATCCCGCAACTAACTCATTAGTCACAATCCTTGCAAGGCTTATAGTGATGAGTATTACGGAGAGGGCCCAGAAATACCTCTCCGAAACACGGAGTGACAAATCCTAATCTCGATCTATGCCAACCCAACAAACACCTTCGGAGACACCTGTAGAGCACCTTTATAATCACCCTTTTACGTTGTGACGTTTGGTAGCACGCAAAGTGTTCCTCTGGTATTCGGGAGTTGCATAATCTCATAGTCTGAGGAACTTGTATAAGTCATGAAGAAAGCAGTAGCAATGAAACTAACACGATCATAATGCTAAGCTAACGGACCGGTCATGTCCATCACATCATTCTCCTAATGATGTGATCCTATTCATCAAATGACAACACATGTCTATGGTTAGGAAACTTAACCATCTTTGATTAACGAGCTAGTCAAGTAGAGGCATACTAGGGGCTATAGGTTTTGTCTATGTATTCACACATGTACTAAGTTTCTGGTTAATACAATTCTAGCATGAATAATAAACATTTATCATGAATTAAGGAAATAAATAATAACTTTATTATTGCCTCTAGGGCATATTTCCTTCAGTCTCCCACTTGCACTAGAGTCAATAATCTAGATTACATAGTAATGATTCTAATACCCATGGAGCTTTGGTGTTGATCATGTTTTGCTCGTGAGAGAGGCTTAGTCAACGGGCCTGCAACATTCAGATCCGTGTGTATCTTGCAAATCTCTATGTCCCCTTTTGACACTTGATGACGGATGGAATTGAAGCATCTCTTGATGTGCTTGGTTCTCCTGTGAAATCTGGATTCCTTTGCCAAGGCAATTATACCAGTATTGTCACAAAAGATTTTCATTGGACATGATGCACTAGGTATGACACCTAGATCGGATATGAACTCCTTCATCCAAACTCCTTCATTCGCTGCTTCCGAAGTAGCAGTGTACTCCGCTTCACATGTAGATCCCGCCACGACGCTCTGCTTGGAACTGCACCAACTGACAGCTCCTCCATTCAATAAAAATACGTATCTGTTTTGCAACTTAGAGTCATCCAGATCAGTGTCAAAGCTTGCATCGACATAACCATTTACGACGAGCTCTTTTTCACCTCCATAAACGAGAAACATATCCTTAGTCCTTTTTAGGTATTTCAGGATGTTCTTGACCGCTGTCCAGTGCTCCACTCCGGGATTACTTTGGTAGCTCCCTGCTATGCTTATAGCAAGACATACATCAGGTATGGTACACAACATTGCATACATGATAGAACCTATGGCTGAAGCATAGGGAATGACTTCCATTTTCTCTCTATCTTCTTTGGTGGTCGGGCTTTGAGTCTGACTCAACTTCACACCTTGTAACACAGGCAAGAACCCTTTCTTTGACTAATCCATTTTGAACTTCTTCAAAACTTTATCAAGGTATGTGCTTTGTGAAAGTCCAATTAAGCGTCTTGATCTATCTCTATAGATCTTGATGCCCAATACGTAAGCAGCTTCTCCAAGGTCTTTCATAGAAAAAAATCTTATTCATGTATCCCTTTATGCTACCCAGAACTTCTATATTATTTCCAATCAACAATATGTCATCTACATATAAGATCAGAAATGCTACAGAGCTCCCACTCACTTTCTTGTAAATACAGGCTTCTCCAAAAGTCTGTATAAAACCATATGCTTTGATCACACTATCAAAACATTTATTCCAACTCCGAGAGGCTTGCACCAGTCCATAAATGGATTGCTGGAGCTTGCACACTTCGTTAGCATCCTTTGGAGCGACAAAACCTTCCGGTTGCATCATATACAACTCTTCTTCCAGAAATCCATCCAGGAATGCAGTTTTTACATCCATTTGCCAAATTTCATAATCATAAAATGCAGCAATTGCTAACATGATTCGGACAGACTTAAGCATCGCTACGGGTGAGAAAGTCTCATCATAGTCAACTCCTTGAACTTGTCGAAAACCTTTTGCAACAAGTCAAGCTTTGAAATAGTAACATTACCGTCTGCGTCGGTCTTCTTCTTAAAGATCCATTTATTTTCTATGGCTTGCTGATCATCGGGCAAGTCCACCAAAGTCCACACTTTGTTCTCATACATGGATTCCATCTCAGATTTCATGGCCTCAAGCCATTTCGCGGAATCTGGGCTCATCATCGCTTCCTCATAGTTTGTAGGTTCATCATGGTCTAGTAACATGACTTCCAGAACAGGATTACCATACCACTCTGGTGCGGATCTTACTCTGAAAGACCTACGAGGTTCGGTAGTAACTTGATGTGAAGCTTCATGATCATCATCATTAGTTTCCTCACTAATTGGTGTAGGAATCAGAGGAACCGTTTTCTGTGATGAACTACTTTCCAATAAGGGAGCAGGTATAGTTACCACATCAAGTTCTACTTTCCTCCCACTCACTTCTTTCGAGAGAAACTCCTTCTCTAGAAAGGATCCATTCTTAGCAGCAAATATTTTTCCTTCGGATCTGTGATAGAAGGTGTACCCAATAGTTTCCTTTGGGTATCCTATGAAGACACACTTCTTCGATTTGGGTTTGAGCTTATCAGGTTGAAGCTTTTTCACATAAGCATCGCAGCCCCAAACTTTAAGAAACGGCAATTTTTGTTTCTTGCCAAACCACAGTTCGTAAGGCGTCATCTCAACGGATTTTGATGGTACCCTATTTAAAGTGAATACAGCCGTCTCTAAAGCATAACCCCAAAATGATAGCGGTAAATCAGTAAGAGACATCATAGATCGCACCATATCTAATAAAGTACGGTTACAACGTTTGGACACACCATTTTGCTGTGGTGTTCCAGGTGGCGTTAATTGTGAAACTATCCCATGTTGGTTAAAATGAAGACCAAACTCGTAACTCAAATATTCTCCTCCACGATCAGATCATAGAAACTTTATTTTCTTGTTACGATGATTTTCCACTTCACTCTGAAATTATTTGAGCTTTTCAAATGTTTCAAACTTATGCTTCATTAAGTAGATATAACCATATTTGCTCAAATCATCTGTGAAGGTAAGAAAATAACGATATCCACCACGAGAATGAATACATCGGTATGTATTATTTCCAATAAGTCAGTAGCTTGTTCCATTGTTCCGGAGAACGGAGTTTTAGTCATCTTGCCCATAAGGCACGGTTCGCAAGCACCAAGTGATTCATAATCAAGTGATTCCAAATGTCCATCAGCATGGAGTTTCTTCATGCGCTTTATACCGATATGACCCAAACGGCAGTGCCACAAGTAAGTTGCACTATCATTATTAAACTTTAATCTTTTGGCTTCAACACTATGAATATGTGTATAACTACTATCGAGATTCAACAAAAATAGACCACTCAGCAGGGGTGCATGACCATAAAAGATATTACTCATATAAATAGAACAACCATTATTCTCCGATTTAAATGAATAACCATCTCACATCAAACAAGATCCAGGTATAATGTTCATGCTCAACGCTGGCACCAAATAACAATTATTCAGGTCTAATACTAATCCCGAAGGTAGAAGTAGAGGTAGCATGCTGACCGCGATCACATCGACTTTGGAACCATTTCCCACACGCATCGTCACCTCGTCCTTAGCCAATCTTTGCTTAATCCGCAGCCCCTGTTTCGAGTTGCAAATATGAGCAACAGAACCAGTATCAAATACCCAGGCGCTACTGCGAGCATTAGTTAAGTACACATCAATAACATGTATATCAAATATACCTTTCACTTTGCCATCCTTCTTGTCCGCCAAATACTTGGGGCAGTTTCGCTTCCAGTGACCAGTCCCTTTGCAATAGAAGCACTCAGTTTCAGGCTTAGTTCCAGACTTGGGTTTCTTCTCTTGAGCAGCAACCTTTTTGCTGTTCTTCTTGAAGTTCCCTTTCTTCCCTTTGCCCTTTTTCTTGAAACTAGTGGTCTTATTGAACATCAACAGTTGATGCTCCTTTTTAATTTCTACCTCCGCGGCCTTTAGCATCCCGAAGAGCTCGGGAATAGTCTTGTTCATCCCTTGCATATTATAGTTCATCATGAAGCTTTTGTAGCTTGGTGGCAGTGATTGAAGAACTCTGTCAATGACACTATCATCAGGAAGATTAACTCCCAGTTAAGTCAAGTGGTTGTGGTACCCAGACATTCTGAGTATATGTTCATTGACAGAACTATTCTCCTCCATTTTACAACTGTAGAACTTATTGGAGACTTCATATGTCTCAATCCGGGCATTTGCTTGAAATATCAACCTCAACTCCTGGAACATCTCATATGCTCCATGATGTTCGAAACGTTGTTGAAGTCCCGGTTCTAGGTCGTAAAGCATGGCACACTGAACTATCGAGTACTCATCAACACGCGTCTGCCAGGCATTCACAATGTCTGCAGTTGCGAGCGCGGGTGGTACACCTAATAGTGCTTACAGGACGTAACTCTTCTGTGCAGCAATGAGGATAATCCTCAAGTTATGGACCCAGTCCGTGTAGTTGCTGCCATCATCTTTCAACTTAGCTTTCTCTAGGAACACATTAAAATTCAAAGGAACGGTAGCACGGGTCATTGATCTACAACAACATAGACATGCAAAATACTATCAGGTACTAAGTTCATGATAAATTAAAGTTCAATTAATCATATTACTTAAGAACTCCCACTTAGATAGACATCCCTCTAATCATCTAAGTGATCACGTGATCCAAATCAACTAAACCATGTCCGATCATCACGTGCGATGGAGTAGTTTTCAATGGTGAACATCACTATGTTGATCATATCTACTATATGATTCACGCTCGACCTTTCGGTCTCAGTGTTCCGAGGCCATATCTGCATATGCTAGGCTCGTCAAGTTTAACCCGAGTATTCTGCATGTGCAAAACTGGCTTGCACTCGTTGTATGTGAACGTAGAGCTTATCGCACCCGATCATCACGTGGTGTCTCGGCACGACGAACTGTAGCAACGGTGCATACCCAGGGAGTACACTTGTACCTTGAAATTTAGTAAGGGATCATCTTATAATGCTACTAATGTCTACTATGCAACCTTCTTCTTGTAGACATTGTTGGGCCTCCAAGTGTAGAGGTTTGTAGGAGAGTAGCAAATTTCCCTCAAGTGGATGACCTAAGGTTTATCAATCCGTGGGAGGCGTAGGATGAAGATGGTCTCTCTCAAACAACTCTGCAACCAAATAACAAAGAGTCTCTTGTGTCCTCAACACACCCAATACACTGGCAAATTGTATAGGTGCAATAGTTCGGCGAAGAGATGGTGATACAAGTGCAATATGGATGGTAGATATAGGTTTTTGTAATCTGAAAATATAAAAACAACAAGGTAACTAATGATAAAAGTGAGCATAAACGGTATTGCAATGCTAGGAAACAAGGCCTAGGGTTCATACTTTCACTAGTGCAAGTTCTCTCAACAATAATAACATAATTAGATCATATAACAATCCCTCAACATGCAACAAAGTGTCACTCTAAAGTCACTAATAGCGGAGAACAAACAAAGAGATTATTGTAGGGTATGAAACCACCTCAAAGTTATCCTTTCTGATCGATCTATTCAAGAGTCCGTAGTAAAATAACATGAAGATATTCTTTCCGTTCGATCTATCCTAGAGTTCGTACTAGAATAACACCTTAAGATACAAATCAACCAAAACCCTAATGTCACCTAGATACTCCAATGTCACCTCAAGTATCCATGGGTATGATTATATGGTATGCATCACACAATCTCAGATTCATCTATTCAACCAACACAAAGAACTTCAAAGAGCGCCCCAAAGTTTCTACCGGAGAGTCAAGACGAAAACGTGTGCCAACCCCTCTGCATAAGTTCACAAGGTCACTAAACCTGCAAGTTAATCACCAAAACATACATCAAGTAGTTCACGGAATATCCCATTGTCACCACAGATAAGCACATGCAAGACATACATCAAGTGTTCTCAAATCCTTAAAGACTCAATCCGATAAGATAACTTCAAAGGGAAAACTCAATCTATTACAAGAGAGTAGAGGGGGAGAAACATCATAAGATCCAACTATAATAGCAAAGCTCGCGATACATCAAGATCGTGCCAAATCAAGAACACGAGAGAGAGAGAGAGATCAAACACATAGCTACTGGTACATACCCTCAGCCCCGAGGGTGAACTACTCCCTCCTTGTCATGGAGAGCGCCGGGATGATGAAGATGGCCACCGGTGATGGTTCCCCCCTCCGGCAGGGTGTCGCAACAGGGTCCCGATTGGTTTTTGGTGGCTACGGAGGCTTGCGGCAGCGGAACTCCTAATCTAGGTTATTTTCTGAAGGTTTCAGTATTTATAGGAATTTCTGGCGTCGGGAACAAGTCAGGGAGGTCTCCGGGTTGTCCACGAGAAAGAGGGGCGCGCCCAGGGGGTGGGCGCGCCCCCCACCCTCGTGGGCAGCCAGGGACTCTTCTGGCCCAACTCTTTCACTCCATGGGCTTCTTTTGGTCCATAAAATATCATCAAAAATTAGCACATCAATTGGACTTCATTTGCTATTCCTTTTCTGTAAAACTCAAAAACAAGGAGAAAACCGAAACTGGCACTAGGCTCTAGGTTAATAGGTTAGTCCCAAAAATCATATAAAATAGCATATAAATGCATATAAAACATCCTAGATGGATAATATAATAGCATGGAACAATAAAAAATTATAGATACGTTGGAGACGTATCAAGCATCCCCAAGCTTAATTGCTGCTCGTCCTCGAGTAGGTAAATGATAAAAAATAGATTTTTTATGTGGAATGCTACCTAGCATAATTCTCAATATAATTTTCTTTATTGTGGCATGAATTGTTCAGATCCGAAAGATTCAATACAAAAGTTTAATATTGACATAAAAGTAATAATACTTCAAGCATACTAACAAAGTAATTATGTCTTCTCAAAATAACATGGCCAAAGAAAGTTATCCCTACAAAATCATATAGTATGGCTATGCTCTATCTTCATCACATAAAATATTTAAATCATGCACAACCCCGGTTTCAGCCAAGCAATTGTTTCATACTTTAGTATTCTCAAACTTTTTCAACTTTCACGCAATACATGAGCGTGAGCCATGGACATAGCACTATAGATGGAATAGAATGGTGGTTGTGGAGAAGACAAAAAGGAGGAAGATAGTCTCACATCAACTAGGCATATCAACGGGCTATGGAGATGCCCATCAATAGATATCAACATGAGTGAGTAGGGATTGCCATGCAACGGATGCACTAGAGCTATAAGTTTATGAAAGCTCAACAAAATAAACTAAGTGGGTGTGCATCTAACTTGCTTGCTCACGAGACCTAGGGCACTTTTGAGGAAGCCCATCATTGGAATATACAAGCCAAGTTCTATAACGAAAAACTTCCCACTAGTATATGAAAGTGACAACATAGGAGACTCTCTATCATGAAGATCATGGTGCTACTTTGAAGCACAAGTGTGGTAAAAAGATAGTAGCATTGCCCCTTCTCTCTTTTTCTCTCATTTATTTTTTATTTTTTGGGGCTTTTTTTATGGCCTCTTTTTTTTCTTTTTCTTTTTTTTCTTTTTCGTCCGTCTCATCTCGACTTGTGGGGGAATCATAGTGTCCATCATTCTTTCCTCACTCGGACAATGCTCTAATAATGAAGATCATCACACTTTTATTTACTTACAACTCAAAAATTACAACTCAATACTTAAAAGAAAATATGACTATATGAATGCCTCCGGTGGTGTGCCGGGATGTGCAATGAATCAAGAGTGACATGTATGAAAGAATTATGAAAGGTGGCTTTGCCACAAATACGATGTCTACTACATGATCATGCAAGGCAATATGACAATGATAAAACGTGTCATAATAAACGGAACGGAAAGTTGCATGGCAATATATCTTGGAATGGCTATGGAAATGCCATAATAGGTAGGTATGGTGGCTATTTTGAGGAAGGTATATGGTGGGTTTATGGTACCGGCGAGAGTTGCGCGGCACAAGAGAGGCTAGCAATGGTGGAAGGATGAGAGTGCGTATAATCCATGGACTCAACATTAGTCATAAAGAACTCACATACTTATTGCAAAAATCTACAAGTCATCAAAACAAAGTACTACATGCATTCTCCTAGGGGAAGGGTTGGTAGGAGTTAACCATCACGCGATCCCGACCTCCACTCATAAGGAAGACAATCAATAAATAAATCATGCTCCAACTTCATCACATAACGGTTCACCATACATGCATGCTACGGGAATCACAACCTTTAACACAAGTATCTCTCAAATTCACAACTACCCTACTAGCATGACTCTAATATCACCATCTTCATATCTCAAAACAATAATAAAGAATCAAACTTCTCATAGTATTCAATGCACTTTATATGAAAGTTTTTATTATACCTATCTTGGATGCTCATCACTTTAGGACTAAAATTCATAACCTAAGAAAATTACCATGTTGTTCTAAAAGACTCTCAAAATAATATAAGTGAAGCATGAGAGATCATCTATTTCTTCAAAATAAAACTACCGCCGTGCTCTAAAAGGATATAAGTGAAGCACTAGAGCAAATGACAAACTGCTCCAAAAGGTATGTGAAGATCAATGAGTAGTCGAATAATTGTGCAACTATGTGAAGACTCTCTAACATTTAAGAATTTTAGATCTTGGGATATTATTCAAACAACAAGCAAAACAAAACAAAATGACATTTCAAGGATAGCACACATCATGTGAATAAGTAAAAACTTAGGTTCAACCGATACTAACCGACAATTGTTGAAGAAGAAAGGTGGGATGCCTACCGGGGCATCCCCAAGCTTGGATGCTTGATACTTCTTGAAATATTATCCTGGGGTGACTTGGGCATCCCCAAGATTGAGCTTTTGTGTCTCCTTAATTCCTTTTATATCTCGCTTTTCGAAATCTCGAAAGCTTCATCCACACCAAACTCAACAAGAACTCGTGAGATAAGTTAGTATAAACCAATGCAAAAACCTTATCATTTTCTACTGTTACAAATCACAAAAATTATTATTCAACATTGCATACTAAATGTCTCTGCATATTTAATACTCCTATCCTCAAATAGAATCATTAAACAAACAAACATATGCAAACATAACAACAATCTGCCAAAACAGTACAGTCTATAAAGAATGCAATATTCATCATACTTACCTAACTCCAAAAATTATGAAAAGTCTACCACACTGTAGAAGATTTTCAGTGCTCAATATGCAAAAAGTTTCAACATTTTATCATTTTCTGACTTTTCTAGGGAATTTTTGCAACAACGCTAAACTTTCTGTTTTGAAACAGCAACATGTATACTTGCAAAATAAGCATGGTAAAAGCTATCCTTGACATTTTTATTGAAAATGTAGATGAAAAAAATCATTCTAAATAACATCAAGCAAATACTAACAAAATAAAGTGACGCTCCAAGCAAAACATATATCATGTGGTGAATAAAAATATAGCTCCAAGTAAAGTTATCGATGAACGAAGACGAAAGAGGGGATGCCATCCGGGGCATCCCCAAGCTTAGGCTCTTGGTTGTCCTTGAATATTACCTTGGGGCACCTTGGGCATCCCCAAGCTTAGGCTCTTGCCACTCCTTATTCCATAGTCCATTGAATCTTTATCCAAAACTTGAAAACTTCACAACACAAAACTCAACAGAAAACTCATAAGCTCCGTTAGTATAAGAAAATAAATCACCACTTTTGGTACTGTTGCGAACTCATTCTAAATTCATATTGGTGTAATATCTACTGTATTACAACTTCTCTATGGTTCATACCCTCTGGTACTACTCATAGATTCATCAAAATAAGCAAACAACACATAGAAAACAGAATCTGTCAAAAACAGAACAGTCTGTAGTAATCTGTAACTCTCGAATACTGCTGTAACGTTAAAAATTCTGAAATAAATTTGGGGACGTGAGGAATTTGTCTATAAATCATCTGCAAAACAAATCAACCTAAAATCACTCTCTAGTAAAAAAATGGCAGCTAAACTCGTGAGCGCAAAAGTTTCTGTTTTTTACAGCAAGATCGCAAAGACTTCACCCAAGTCTTGCCAAAGGTTCTACTTGACACAAACACTAATTAAAACATAAAACTACATCTAAATAGAGGCTAGATGAATTATTTATTACTAAACAGGAGCAAAAGGCAAAGAACAAAAATAAAATCGGGTTACCTCCCAACAAGCGCTAACATTTAACGCTCCTAGCTAGGCATGATGATTTCAATGATGCTCACGTAAAAGATAAGAATTGAAACATAAAGAGAGCATCATGAAGAATATGACTAGCACATTTAAGTCTAACCCACTTCCTATGCATAGGGATATTGTGAGCAAACAGCTTATGGGAACAATAATCAACTAGCATAGGAAGGCAAAACAAGCATAAGTTCAAAACTTTAAGCACATAGAGAGGAAACTTGATATTATTGCAATTCCTACAAGCATATATTCCTCCCTCATAATAATTTTTAGTAGCATCATGAATGAATTCAACAATATAACCATCTTATAAAGCATTATTCTCATGATGCACAAGCATAGAAATTTTACTACTCTCCACATAAGCAAAATTCTTCTCATTCGGAATAGTGGGAGCAAACTCAACAAAATAACTATCATGTGAGGCATAATCCAATTGAAAATTAAAATTATGATGACAAGTTTCATGGTTATCTTTATTCTTTATAGCATACGTGTCATCACAATAATCATCATAAATAGGAGGCATGCTTTCATCATAATAAATTTGCTCATCAAAACTTGGGGGACTAAACATATCATCTTCATCAAACATAGCATACACAAGCTTGTGGCTTTGCATATCATTAGCATCATGGGTATTCAAATAATTCATACTAACAACATTGCAATCATTCTCATCATTCACATATTTTATGCCAAGCATTCTATGTAATTCTTCTGCTAGTACTTGAGCACAATTTTCCTTCCCATCATTTTCACGACATACATTAAAAAGATGAAGCATATGAGGCACCCTTAATTCCATTTTTTGTAGTTTACTTTTATAAACTTAACTAGTGATAAAACAAGAAACTAAAAGATTCGATTGCAAGATCTAAAGATATACCTTCAAGCACTCACCTCCTCGGCAACGACACCAGAAAAGAGCTTGATGTCTACTACGCAACCTTCTTCTTGTAGACGTTGTTGGGCCTCCAAGTGCAGAGGTTTGTATGACAGTAGCAAATTTCCCTCAAGTGGATGACCTAAGGTTTATCAATCTGTGGGGGGCGTAGGATGAAGATGGTCTCTCTCAAACAACCCTGCAACCAAATAACAAAGAGTCTCTTGTGTCGCCAACACACCCAATACAATGGCAAATTGTATAGGTGCACTAGTTCGGCGAAGAGATGGTGATACAAGTGCAATATGGATGGTAGATATGGGTTTTTGTAATCTGAAAATATAAAAAACAGCAAGGTAACTAATGATAAAAGTGAGCGTAAACGGTATTGCAATGTTAGGAAACAAGGCCTAGGGTTCATACTTTCACTAGTGCAAGTTCTCTCAACAATAATAACATAATTAGATCATATAACAATCCCTCGACATGCAACAACGAGTCACTCCAAAGTCACTAATAGCGGAGAACAAACAAAGAGATTATTGTAGGGTACGAAACCGCCTCAAAGTTATCCTTTCTGATCGATCTATTCAAGAGTCCATAGTAAAATAACATGAAGCTATTCTTTCTGTTCGATCTATCCTAGAGTTCGTACTAGAATAACACGTTAAGACACAAATCAACAAAAACCCTAATGTCACCTAGATACTCCAATGTCACCTCAAGTATCCATGGGTATGATTATATGGTATGCATCACACAATCTCGGATTCATCTATTCAACCAACACAAAGAACTTCAAAGAGTGCCCCAAAGTTTCTACCAGAGAGTCAAGACAAAAATGTGTGCCAACCCCTATGCATAAGTTCACAAGGTCACTGAACCCGCAAGTTGATCACCAAAACATACATCAAGTAGATCACGGAATATCCCATTGTCACCACAGATAAGCACATGCAAGACATACATCAAGTGTTCTCAAATCCTTAAAGACACAATCCGATACGATAACTTCAAAGGGAAAACTCAATCTATTACAAGAGAGTAGATGGGGAGAAACATCATAAGATCCAACTATAATAACAAAGCTCGCGATACATCAAGATCGTGCCAAATCAAGAACACAAGAGAGAGAGAGAGAGATCAAACACATAGCTACTGGTACATACCCTCAGCCCCGAGGGTGAACTACTCCCTCCTCGTCATGGAGAGCGCCGGGATGATGAAGATGGCCACCGGTGATGGTTCCCCCCCTCCGGCAGGGTGCCGCAACAGGGCCCCGATTGGTTTTTGGTGGCTACAGAGGCTTGCGGCGATGGAACTCCTGATCTAGGTTATTTTCTGGAGGTTTCAGTATTTATAGGAATTTTTGGCGTCGGGAACACGTCAGGGAGGTCTCCGGGCTGTCCACGAGATAGGCGCGCCCCCACCCTCGTGTCCAGCCCGAGACTCTTCCGGCCCAACTCTTTCACTCCAGGGGCTTCTTTTGGTCTATAAGAAATCATCAAAAATTGGCATGTCAATTGGACTCCATTTGGTATTGCTTTTCTATAAAACTCAAAAACAAGGAGAAAACAAAAACTAGCACTGGGCTCTAGGTTAATAGGTTAGTCCCAAAAATCATATAAAATAGCATATAAATGCATATAAAACATCCTAGATGGATAATATAATAGCATGGAACAATCAAAAATTATAGATACGTTGGAGACGTATCAGCTACCGACATTCTAAGCAAAATAAGATGCATAAAGGATAAATATCACATGCAATCAAAATATCTGACATGATATGGCCATCATCATCTTGTGCTCATGATCTCCATCACCGAAGCATTGTCATGATCTCCAACGTCACCGGCGCGACACCTTGATCTCCATCATAGCATCGTTGTCGTTTCGCCACCTATTGTTACTACGACTATCGCTACCGCTTAGTGATAAAGTGAAACAATTACATGGCGATTGCATTGCATACAATAAAGCGACAACCATATGGCTCCTGCCAGTTGCCGATAACTTTGTTACAAAACATGATCATCTCATACAACAATTTATATCACATCATGCTTGACCATAGCACATCACAACAAGCCCTACAAAATCAAGTTAGACGTCATCTACTTTGTTGTTGCAAGTTTTACGTGGCTGCCACGGGCTTCTAGCAAAAACCGTTCTTACCTACGCATCAAAACCACAATGATTTTTCGTCAAGTGTGATGTTTTAACCTTCAACAAGGACCGGACATAGCCACACTCGATTCAACTAAAGTTGGAGAAACAGACACTCACTAGCCACCTATGTGCAAAGCACGTCGGTAGAACCAGTCTCGCGTATGTGTACGCGTAATGTCGGTCTGAGCCGCTTCATCCAACAATACCGCCGAATCAAAGTATGACATGCTGGTAAGCAGTATGACTATTATCGCCGACAACTCTTTGTGTTCTACTCGTGCATATAACATCTACGCATAAACCTGGCTCTGATACCACTGTTGGGGAACGTAGTAATTTCAAAAAAAATCTTACGCACACGCAAGATCATGGTGATGCATAGCAATGAGAGGGGAGAGTGTGTCCATGTACCCTCGTAGACCGAAAGCGGAAGCGTTATGACAAAGCGGTTGATGTAGTCGTACGTCTTCACGATCCAACCGATCTTAGCACCAAACATATAGCACCTCCGTGATCAGCACACATTCAGCTCGGGGACATCCCTCATACTCTTGATCTAGTTGAGGCCGAGGGAGAGTTTCGTTAGCACGACGGCGTGGTGATAGAGATGATGAAGTTACCGACGCAGGGCTTCGCCTAAGCACTACGACGATATGATCGAGGTGTGTAATTGTGGAGGGGGGCACCGCACACGACTAAACAATGTCAACTTGTGTGTTCTAGGGTGCCAACCAGCCCCCGTATATAAAGGAGCAAGGGGGAGGCCGGCCGGCCCTTGTGGCGCGCCAGGAGAGGAGGAGTGCTCTTCCTAGTAGGAGTAGGACTCCCCTTTCCTACTCCTACTAGGAGGGGGAAAGGAAGGAGGAGAGGGAGAAGGAAAGGGGGGCGCCGCCGCCCTTCCCTAGTCCAATTCAGACTAGAGGGGGAGGGGGCATGCGGCCTACCCTAGCCGGCCCTCTCTCTCTCTCCACTAAGGCCCATGTGGCCCATTAGTTCTCCCGGGGGGGGGGGGTTCTGGTAACCCTCCAGCACTCCGGTTTTCTCCGAAATCACCAGAACACTTATGGTGTCCGAATATAGCCGTCCAATATATCATTCTTTATGTCTCGACCATTTCGAGACTCCTCGTCATGTCCCTGATCATATCCGGGAGTCCGAACTATCTACGGTACATCAAAACACATAAACTCATAATACCAATTGTCACCGAACTTTAAGCGTGCGGACCCTACGGGTTCCAGAACTATGTAGACATGACCGAGACACGTCTCCAGTCAATAAACAATAGCGGAACCTAGATGCTCATATTGGTTCCTACATATTCTTCGAAGATCTTTATCGGTCAAACCGCATAACAACATACGTTATTCCCTTTGTCATCGGTATGTTACTTTCCCGAGATTCGATCATCGGTATCTCAATACCTAGTTCAATCTCGTTACCGGCAAGTCTCTTTACTCGTTCCGTAATACTTCATCCCGCAACTAAATCATTAGTCACAATGCTTGCAAGGCTTATAGTGATGAGTATTACGGAGAGGGCCCAGAGATACCTCTCCGAAACACGGAGCGACAAATCCTAATATCGATCTATGCCAACCCAACAAACACCTTCGGAGACACCTATAGAGCACCTTTATAACCACCCTTTTACGTTGTGACGTTTGGTAGCGCACAAAGTGTTCCTCCGGTATTCGGGAGTTGTATAATCTCATAGTTTGAGGAACTTGTATAAGTCATGAAGAAAGCAGTAGCAATGGAACTAACATGATCATAATGCTAAGCTAACGGATGGGTCATGTCCATCACATCATTCTCCTAATGATGTGATCCTGTTCATCAAATGACAACACATGTCTATGGTTAGGAAACTTAACCATCTTTGATTAACGAGTTAGTCAAGTAGAGGCATACTAGGGGCTATAGGTTTTTTCTATGTATTCACACATGTACTAAGTTTCCGGTTAATACAATTCTAGCATGAATAATAAACATTTATCATGAATTAAGGAAATAAATAATAACTTTATTATTGCCTCTAGGGCATATTTCCTTCGGAAGTCAACCATTAAGATGTGCTTGTTACGTATCAAAGTGGGGGATGTGTCCAAATTACATCCTGACCAACACACGTCCTGCATGATCCAGTTGTCCAACCGAAGGCCCTATCTGTTGCATGGGGTTGCATCGGTAATTAAGATAGCAATAATCGAACAAAAACATTAGGCATTTAATGACTACACCTCTTGAATCCCCAGGGATAGGATCCATGTTACCGCACTAAACTTTTCTACCATTGGTGTTCAAGATAAACAATTCATGGTCTACCCTTAGCCTCTCTGTGACTCTCTCTCCATGTTCCTGGGTACTCGCGGGGATGAAGAACTTGAAGGAGACAAGAGGCTACTATGAAGCAACTTTATGCTACACATACGGGACACTAATTCAAAGTACTTCCATCGATCACTCCAACAAATACATTGGGTTGGAAGGCCCTTACCTCGACCTATGACCTTACTGAACTACTCACACGTGAAGATCAGATCACATGAAGAACTCATTGAAGAACACATCATGTAGATTGATTGATTGATAATATGTCTTACAATGGATGTCATATGTGATACACGATTACAAGTATTGTTGGGGATATAACTATTGGTATGACCCGCCCAGGAGGGGCCGGGTCATACTTGCAAATGTTCTTGAAGCCCAAGACCTAGGTTATGCATGGCGGTTTAGTTAAAGGACCATGGCCCAGAGGTGACTTAAGTCCCGTAGTGATAAACCACCATGTATGTGTGACTTGTATTGTAAGGCAGGAATAGTTAAGAGACAGAGCCGGACACTGTTTATGAGCCGGCCGGGACTCTGTAGAGCCGCTGGGCGTCGGCCTCTGTATATAAAGGGACGACACGGCGGTGGTTCAGGGCAGGTAACATCAACTCGAGAGCTAGGTCAGCGATTTGCTCCCTAGTAATCGAGACATAAGCAATCCCACTCAAAACTAGATCGTAGGCTTTTACCTTCATCATAAGGGTCCGAACCAGTATAAACCTCGTGTCCTTTGTCCCGATTAACCCCTTCAAGCTTCCTAGTTGCGATGGCTCCACGACTAAGTCCTTTCACTAGGGCATCTTCCGTGACAATTCCACGACAGTTGGCGCCCATCATGGGCCAGCGCACAGTGGATTTGAGTTCTTGAAGGGCAGCTTCGAAGGGCTCAAGGGATATGCTATGGGCCAGATGACCAAGAGTCGCCGCGGCAAGCTCTACATTGACGACGCAGGCTGGGGCCTAGGCCGGCTTAATTTAGTACGGGTACCGGGTCCCCTTCGGCGGAATTCACGTCTTCATCGGCAAGATGGCGAGCCGGGACCTGAGCCGGACATCTGCACTGACCTCGTCGAAACGGCTTAGTGTGCGAAACCCGCCCAGGATCCGCCTGCTGTGAAGCACGCCTTCGTGGGATGCATCCATGAAGGGCTCTCTGAAGGATCTGCATCTGGCGGTGAGACGGCCATCTACTCTGATGGTGGGTCATCCACGGGTGAGACAGATTCGTTGTATCAACTGCAAGATGGCGGGCTCGGGGGCTGTTCCGATGGCAGCAGTATTCCGGATTGCTTTGAGCCGCCGAGCAGGCTTGGGATCTTCATGGCCGGCCCACAACCTATCCAAGACTCCACCATTGCGGCAGCCATGACCTCCGGGTCAGCAGCAGCCGGGGCAGGAGGCCATGTGCGCTCGCCGGCTCAGGTGTTGATGGATCTCACAGATAAGCTGACCACTTTGTTAACCACCATGGTCAACCCGGAGGATCAGGCTCGACATGACGCGGAAGTGGAACAGTTAAAATTGGATATGGTACAAGCTAAGTAAGATCTAGCAGCGGAAGATGTCAGGATAACCGTAGAGCGGGCAGCTCTGGATGTTCATGCTCAGCGAATTCAGGCACAGACTTTCCGGCTCACGCAAGATTAGAACGCGTCTAATGAGGTCATGAGGAGAAGATACCAGAAGACTCAGTCTCGACTCCCTCCGGTTTATGATCCTCAAAACCTTTTTTACACCCCTGGTGAGGGAGTCCTGGACTAGGGGGTGTCCGGATAGCCGAACTATCATCATCGGCCGGACTCCAAGACTATGAAGATACAAGATTGAAGACTTCGTCCCGTGTCCGGATGGGACTTTCCTTGGCGTGGAAGGCAAGCTTGGCAATATGGATATGTAGATCTCCTACCATTGTAACCGACTCTGTGTAACCCTAGCCCTCTCCGGTGTCTATATAAACCGGAGGGTTTTAGTCCGTAGGACACAACAACAATCATACCATAGGCTAGCTTCTAGGGTTTAGCCTCCTTGATCTCGTGGTAGATCCACTCTTGTACTACCCATATCATAAATATCAATCAAGCAGGAGTAGGGTTTTACCTCCATCGAGAGGGCCCAAACCTGGGTAAAAACATCGTGTCCCTTGTCTCCTGTTACCATTCGCCTAGACGCACAGTTCGGGACCCCCTACCCGAGATCCGCCGGTTTTGACACCGACATTGGTGCTTTCATTGAGAGTTCCTCTGTGCCATCGCATATAGGCCCGATGGCTCCTTCGATCATCAACGACGACGCGGTTCTGGGTGAGAATTTTCTCCCCGGACAGATCTTCGGATTCGGCAGCTTTGCACTGCGGGCCAATTCGCTTGGCCATCTGGAGCAGATTGAAAGCTACGCCCCTGGCCATCAGGTCAGATTTAGAAGTCTGAACTTCACGGCTGACATCCACGGAGACTTGATCTTCGATGGATTCGAGCCACAGCCGAGCGCGTCGCACTGTCTCGATGGGCATGATTTAGCTCTGCTGCCGGACAGTGCCCTGGAGGCCGCACACGAGTCCACTCCGACCCTTAATTCGGAGCCGACTGCGCAGATCGAGGATGAGTGGTAACCCCTACGGCGATAGAGCCGAATACTGACCTTGTCCCTTGTGAAGCTCGTGACTCCGAGGTGCCGGACTCCTCGCCGGACTCCGAACCTCCCGCGCCCCCTCCAGTCGAATCCGATTGGGCGCCGATCATGGAGTTCACCGCTGCAGACATCTTTCAACACTCACCTTTCGGCGACATCCTGAATTCGCTAAAATATCTCTCGTTATCAGGAGAGCTTTGGCCGGACTGCGGTCAGGATGGTTGGGATGCGGACGACGAAGAAATTCAAACCCCACCCACCACCCACTTTGTAGCCACTGTCGACGATCTAACCGACATGCTAGACTATGACTCCGAAGACATCGACGGTATGGACGACGATGCCGGAGACGACCAAGAACCAGCGCCTACGGGGCACTGGAAGACCACCTTGTCATATGACATATACATGGTGGATATCCCAAAGGATGGGAATGGCGAAGAAGCAGCGGAGGAAGACTCTTCTAAGAAACAACCTAAACGCCGGCGTCAGCGGCGCCGCTCTAAATCCCGCCACAGCAAGAATGGAGATTCCGGCACCGGAGACAATAACACCCCGGACAGTGCCAAAGACAACCCCCTCCAGCAAGATTCAGCACAGGAGGACGAAGAAGCCAGCCCTCATGAGAGAGTGGCAGACAAAGAGGTAGAGGATGATAATTACATGCCTCCCTCGGGAGACGAGGCAAGCCTCGACGACGACGAATTCATCGTGCCTGAGGATCCCGTCGAACAAGAGCGTTTTAAACACAGGCTTATGGCCATGGCAAATAGCCTCAAGAAAAAGCAGCAACATCTTAGAGCTGATCAAGATCTGCTAGCCGACAGATGGACTGAAGTCCTTGCGACCGAAGAGCATGAACTCGAACGCCCCTCCAAAAGCTACCCCAAACGCAAGCTGCTCCCCCGATTAGAGGAGGAGGCATATAAACCTGCATCACCAGCACACAATACGGCTGACCGACCACCTCGTGGCTGCGACAGAGAGGCCTCTAGGCCCTCCACTAGAACCGTACCCCGGCACCGCTCGAAAAGTACGAAGCCACGGGGGAATGCGCCGGACTTGCGAGACATATTGGAGGATAAGGCAAGACAATCAAGATCGATCTATGGATCGCGTGGGTGCCCCACGATGCGCGACGACGACCGTCGCGCCGGATACAGCAACTCCGACCGGGCCGAACACAGTAGACAAAGCTAGCTCGAGCTACGTCGTGATATAGCCCAATATAGAGGCTCCGCACACCCACTATGCTTCACAGATGAAGTAATGGATCATCAAATCCCCAAAGGGTTCAAACCCATGAATATTGAATCCTATGATGGCACAACGGACCCCGCGGTTTGGATCGAGGACTATCTCCTTCATATCCACATGGCCCGCGGTGATGATCTTCACGCCATCAAATATCTCCCACTCAAGCTTAAAGGACCAGCTCGGCATTGGCTTAACAGCTTGCCAGCAGAATCAATTGGGTGTGGGAGGACCTGGAAGCCGCATTCCTTGACAACTTCCAGGGCACATATGTGCGACCACCAGACGCCGATGACCTAAGCCACATAATTCAGCAGCCAGACGAATCGGCCAGACAATTCTGGACACGGTTCTTAACAAAGAAAAATCAAATTGTTGACTGTCCGGATGCAGAGGCCCTCGCAGCCTTCAAACATAACATCCACGACGAGTGGCTTGCCCGGCACCTAGGACAGGAAAAGCCGAAATCCATGGCAGCCCTCACATCACTCATGACCCGCTTCTGCGCGGGAGAGGACAGCTGGCTAGCCCGCAGTAACAACCTCAGCAAAAATTCTGGCAGTCCGGATACCAAGGACCGCAATGGCAGGTCGCGTCGCAACAAGAACAAACGTCGTGTTAACAGCGATAACACTGAGGACACGGCAGTCAACGCCGGATTCAGAGGCTCCAAACCCGGTCAACGGAAAAAGCCATTCAAAAGAACTACTCCAGGTCCGTCCAATTTGGACCGAATACTCGACCGCTCTTGCCAGATACACGACACCCCCGAAAAGCCAGCTAATCACACCAACAGGGATTGTTGGGTATTCAAGCAGGCAGGCAAATTAATTGCCGAAAAAAATGACAAGGGACTGCACAGCGATGACGAGGAAGAGACCCGGCCGCCGAACAATAGAGGACAGAAAGGTTTCCCCCCACAAGTGCGGACGGTGAACATGATATACGCAACCCACATACCCAAGAGGGAGCGGAAGCGTGCACTCATGGACGTATATGTGATGGAGCCAGTCGCCCCGAAGTTCAACCCATGGTCCTCCTGCCCGATCACTTTTGATCGAAGGGACCACCCCACCAGTATCTGCCACGGTGGATTCGCCGCATTGGTTTTAGACCCAATCGTCGATGGATTTCACCTCACCAGAGTCCTGATGGATGGCGGTAGCAGCCTGAACCTGCTTTATCAGGATACAGTGCGCAAGATGGGTATAGACCCCTCAAGGATTAAACCCACAAAGACGACCTTCAAAGGTGTCATACCAGGTGTAGAGGCCAATTGTACAGGCTCGGTCACACTTGAAGTGGTCTTCGGATCCCCGGATAACTTCCGAAGCGAGGAGTTAATCTTCGACATAGTTCCGTTCCGCAGCGGCTATCATGCTCTGCTCGGACGGACCGCGTTTGCAAAGTTCAACGCGGTGCCGCACTATGCATACCTCAAGCTCAAGATGCCAGGCCCTCGAGGAGTCATCACGGTTAACGGAAACACTGAACGCTCCCTCCGTACGGAAGAACACATAGTGGCTCTCGCGGCAGAAGTACAAAGCAGCCTCTTAAGGCAATTCTCGAGTCCGGCCGTTAAGCGACCGGACACGGCTAAACGCGCTCGGAGTAACATACAACAAGACCACCTGGCACGTTCCGAGCACGTGTAGCAATGCGGCCCCAACCCCAGCCGTTGCAAAATTGCAAGAATGGTCCTTCGCGTACATCATTACACTCTGGAGATACCATGGGCACAGGGGGAGGGGCACGACCACGACAGGCCCAGAGTGCGGCTCAACCACACGAGGGGCTCTCAAGTGTGTCATCTTTTTTCCTTTTTTTTCTTATCAACAGGACTCCATTTACCAGAGGCCCTGTCCAGCAGTAGACCTGCCGAACTCACGATGCAACAGCCAGGGAAGGAGAAAGGCTACGACGAGTATCCAGGTGGTCTCCATTACGAGCATTAAATCTGTTTTATACACCATTCCGCAGCCTACCCCTGGAGGGGGGCATGTTTAATAGTCCCATCCCTTGCTTACCGCACTATTTGTATCGTTCTACATTCATGGCAGTACTTCTTGAATAAACAATGCATCGCTTTTTGCTTATAATTGCATTTCTTTCTTATACATATGTTCATTTATGACATGTTGCATCCGTACACTCTGGTACGGCTAAGTACACCAGGGGCTTAAGTTCCCCACATTATGGTGTGATAAGTCCGAACACTTTCACAAGTGCGGCACCCCGAACTTATAGCATTATATGCATCGGCTCCGAATCATGTCTTGGGTCAATAGTTGGGTTTGCCCGGTTCCCATGTTTTGGTACCTTAAGTTCCATTGTATCGGCTAAGGTAGCACTGGGAGAACCACTGCGATTGCGCCCCGGTTGAGCTGGGCGAGCGCCTCAGTGGAGAAAGCTAAAACTGACCGTCATGATAAGGCGAGAGCTGGTCGCTGTTCGAGAGGTTTTTTCGAGTCCCTAAAGACTTATGCCGCTTAGAGCGAGGAACCGACCTTGTCCGGCCCAGGAGTGGATAGCGCCCCGAACTCGGTCTTCCGAACACTAGGGGCTTCGCCAAAATTTAAAATTATAGAATTCTATGGCTAAGTGAGAGTGTTCAAGCATTATAAGTCCGGTTGCCTCGTTCGTTGTGTTGGGCGCCTCCCTAGATGGATCCAAAAATGGGAACAAGAGCGCTCAAGTTTATCCCGAACACCCCAGCACTCGTGGCATGGGGGCTGAAGCCGACGACTTGCAATCTCTCAGATTTGATAAACGGCCGCACAGAAGGTAATATTTTAAATTAACAAGCGTTGCTTAGCGCATACGAACAAAGTTTTCGGCGCACATGATAACAAAATGAGAGTTTACTCAAATATTACATCTTTGGAGCACTCACCCGCAATCATGCGGGCACCCTTCAAGACACTCTTATAATACATTTTGGGCGTGCGATACTCCTTGCCCGTTGGTGGCGCGTCCGTCACAAGCTTCTCAGCGTCCATCCTGCCCCAGTGCACCTTTGCATGGGCAAGGGCCCGACGGGCACCTTCAATGCATGCGGAGTGCTTGACGACTTCAACCCAGGGACACGCATCCACCAGCCGCCGCACCAGGCCGAAGTAGCTCCCAGGCATGGCCTCCTTGGGCCACAGCCGAACTATGAGGCCCTTCATGGCCTGTTCGGCCACCTTGTGGAGCTCGACCAGCTGCTTCAGCTGGTCGCTAAGGGGCACCGGATGTCCGGCCTCAGCATACTGAGACCAGAAGACCTTCTCCGTCGAGCTCCCCTCCTTGGCCCGGTAGAAAGCGGCAGCATCGGACATGCTGCGGGGCAGATCTGCGAACGCTCCTGGAGTGCTCCGAATTCGGGTAAGTAATAGGTAATTCACATTCACATGCTTGCTTTGCATGAAAAATGCCTTACCCGCCGCTATTTTCTTCAACGCCTCGATTTCCTGGAGGGCCTTGTGGGCTTCGGCCTTAGCGGCTTTGGCACTCTCAAGAGCCGACGCAAGCTCGGACTCTCGAGTCTTCGAGTCACGCTCCAAACCCTCGTGCTTTTCCATGAGAGCCTGGAGCTCTTGCTGTACCTCCGCCACCCGCGCCTCCTGCTTCTCTCGCTCGGCTCGCTCCGCGGCCACATTGCGTTCGGCCGTGGACACTGCCCCCTTCAGGGTCACCACCTCGTTCGTGGCCCCTAGAGTACCCACGTTATCCTTGTTATTTCTCTTGCAACCAAATCCTTCTCTGTAAGGTACAACTTTAATACGGTGTTACTCACCTTCCTTGTCCTCGAGCTGCTTCTTGGCATGGCCGAGCTCGCTCTCGGACCGCTCGAGGCTCTGCTTCAAAGCATCAACCTCCGCAGTCAGTGCGGCAGAGGTCAGCAGCGCAGCCTGCAATCCCATATTGACATATTTTTTAGACTCATGCGTATATCTTTTTAGATCCTCAGTCCGGCTTTTCTTTCCGAACACCAAACCGAGCATCAGGGGCTACTGTCTATGCGGTACTATTTACACATATTTAAATTCTTACCTCAAAGCCTGTTAGAAGGCTGCTGCATGCTTCAGTCAGTCCGCTCTTGGCGAGCCGAACCTTCTGAATCACCGCACTCATGATAGTGCGGTGTTCTTCTTCGATGGAAGCGCCATTGAGCGCCTCCAGCAAGTTATCCGGCGCCTCCGGTTGGACGGAGGCTGCCGGTGTCACAGTCTTTCCCTTCTTACGAAGGGGCCGCCCGCCGGACTCCGGAACCACTGCAGGTTCCAGTGCGGAGTCTGGAACAAAGTCCAGGAGGCTGCCCTGCGGCACCTCCGGGGCCTCCTCCTCCTGGTGGGTCCCTTCCTGGGATCCCACCTCGGCGTCGTCAGCGTCACGGGGGTGGAGGCGGTCGGAAGAGAATCCATATCCGACGTACCCAAGGACCCGCTCGACGAAGCGGGAAGATCATCCTGGGGCAGACTACAGGGTTGTATGCGGCATTAGAAAGACACTATGTGACAAAAAGAAAAATTGTAAATCATCTAGGAGTCCGGATACTTACGATCTCGCCAGGGGCTTGGCCCTTGAGGGCCACTCCTCATCGCCGTCGCTGATGTTGGCGGAACAGTCCGGGGGAAGGGTCCTTCCCTTCTTGGACCCTTCGTCCTCCCTCGTTGGGGAGGCCTTCCTCTTCTTCTCTCCCCCCGCTGGGGGAGAGGCCTCTTTCTTCTCCTCCTCGTCCTCGTGGGAGGAGTCCGCCTCGGAGTCATCAGACGATGAGTCCGATACCACCTGACGCCGGGAACTCCTTCGGGTTCCCGTGGCCTTCTTCTTGGCCTTCTTCTCCGGCACCACGTAAAGTACCGGGACCAGCAGCCCTGTCAAACGGGCATCCGCTGGGTCTTCTAGAAGGGGAGCCGGACAGTTAACCTGTCCAGACATCGTCTGCCAGGCCTATTAAAGGTATTGGGAGTTTAGATCCCGCATAAGGTCAAAACATTAAAAGCAAGTGTCCCATAAAGGATAACATGGCTTACCTCGCCAGCTGGACGCTGCGAGCTGAATCCGCGATCTTCGGTAGCGGATGCGGGAGCTTCGGCGCCCTTGAACAGCACCCTCCAGGCCTCTTTGTACGTAGTATTGAAGAGCCCGCTCAAGGTCTGGTGCTGTGCCGGATCAAACTCCCACAAATTGAAGTCCCGTTGCTGGCAGGGGAGAATCCGGCGGACGAGCATGACCTAGATCACATTGACAAGCTTGAACTTCTTGTTCACCAGGGTCTGGAGACAGGACTAGAGTCCGGTCAGCTCTTCCGAACTACCCCATAGCAAGCCCTTCTCTTTCCAGGAGGTGAGCTGCATGGGGATGCCAGATCTGAATTCGGGGGCCGCTGCCCATTTAGGGTCGTGCGGCTCGGTGATGTAGAACCACCCCGATTGCCACCCCTTGATGGATTCCACGAAGGCACCCTCGAGCCAAGTGACGTTGGGCATTTTTTCCACCATGGCGCCTCCGCACTCCGCTTGGCTGGCCTTCACAACCTTCGGCTTGACATTGAAGGTCTTTAGCCACAAGCCGAAGTGGGACTGGATGCAGAGGAAGGCCTCACACACGACGATAAACGCCGAGATATTGAGAATGAAATTTGGGGCCAGATCGTGGAAATCCAGGCCGTGGTAGTACATGAGCCCCTGGACAAAGGGGTGGAGTGGGAAGCCCAGTCCATGGAGGAAATGGGGAAGGAATACCACTCTCTCATGGGGCCTGGGGGTGGGGATGAGCTGCCCCTCGTCGGGCAACCGATGCGCGATGTCACTGGACAGATATCCGGTGCTGCGCAGCTTCTCGATGTGCCCCTCCGTAACGGAGGAGGCCATCCACTTGCCTCCCGCTCCGGACATGGCTGGAGAAGGTCGAGGTGAGATGTGCGGACTGGGGCGCTGGAGCTCGAGTGCGCGGAGATGGATAAGCAAAGGAGGAAGAAGGCATAGGTAAAAGAGGTGGATCCTTATCCCCTTATATATGGACGGACGAAACTATGCGTCCCTACTGGCCTGGTAAAACTCACTTATCTCCCAAGCGCCACAATCAATGGCGTGGTTGGGTTACCCACGTCTGTATTGATGGGAATCCCGGAATAAGGGGAACACCATCTCTGCTTCGACAAGACGTGCCAAGGAAACTGCTTCGCTAAACGCGCTGAGGTGGTATAATAAAAACGATTCGAGTAAAGGCTTGGCCGTGGGTGACGTCACGCCACGAAATACGTCAGCAGATTGAACTTGTGTAAATATTATTCTCTCTACGGTGGTATGTGGAATTTATTTTGCAGAGCCGGACACTATCCTGGTGTTCACAATCTTCTATGGATTATTCGGAAGAGGAACCCGCCATGCAATTGCGAAGACAATATGCGCGCCGGACTCGTCGTCATTGAAGCCTGGTTCAGGGGCTACTGAGGGAGTCCTAGACTAGGGGGTGTCCGGATAGCCGAACTATCATCATCGACCGGACTCCAAGACTATGAAGATACAAGATTGAAGACTTCGTCCCGTGTCTGGATGGAACTTTCCTTGGCGTGGAAGGCAAGCTTGGCAATACGGATATGTAGATCTCCTACCATTGTAACCGACTCTGTGTAACCCTAGCCCTCTCCAGTGTCTATATAAACCGGAGGGTTTTAGTCCGTAGGACACAACAACAATCATACCATAGGCTAGCTTCTAGGGTTTAGCCTCCTTGATCTCGTGGTAGATCCACTCTTATACTACCCATATCATCAATATCAATCAAGCAGGAGTAGGGTTTTACCTCCATCGAGAGGGCCCAAACCTGGGTAAAAACATCGTGTCCCTTGTCTCATGTTACCATCCGCCTAGACGCACAGTTCGGGACCCCCTACCCGAGATCCGCCGGTTTTGACACCGACACCTGGTGCAGGGCCCAGTAACCCGCCGTGGCTCTCCCTGCGTACTGAGGAAAACTGGGTTGCAACACCCGGGGTTGGGGCGCCGGTTCAGCCACAGGTGACGGGGCCTCCCCTCGTGAACGCGGCTTCACCTCAATATGTACCAACACCTCCGGGTCACTATTCTAACCTGTTGGAGAACATGATAGCGGCGGCGGCACGGTTGGCGGCTCTCCCAGTTGATGGTGACTCTCCAGCGGCGGTTCAAACCCGCCGGGTGAGAGAACTTCTTCAGACGGCCTTAGCACAATAGGAGACGTACTCATACAACCGAGACATGATCCATTCGACCACTCGTCCAAGCCGAAGCCTGAGTTATAGCAGGCACATGGATTCAGCGGCCGTTTTGAGCAACGTCAGGCACCGTAACCAGCTAGGTGGGCATGACCCGTCGCGCCATGAGACCTTTAACTTGGTAGATCAAGACAGAGTACGTCAAGAGGCTGCGCGAGCGGCTCAGCAGGCGGCTGAGCAGGGGGCTCAGTTGTCGGCTTACCAGCCATATCCGGCTTATCCGATGACTTCTATCGAGGCAGGTGTGGCCACCGGGACCGGAGGATTCTCCTGTTTAGTGCCGGCTCTACGTAACAAGCGTTTGCCCAAGGATTTTAAGGGACCTAGGAAGGTGCCGAATTACACGGCCGACTTACAACCCGGGGCATGGATCGAAAGTTACGAGATGGCTATGGAGTTATTGGAGGTCAGTGATGCTGTGATGGCCAAGTACTTTACCATGATGTTGGATGGGACCGCCCGCACTTGGTTGAAAGGCCTGCCACCTAATTCAATCAGTTCATGGGCAGAGCTAAAGGCCCGGTTCATCCAGACTTTCAAAGATACGTGCAAGCAGCCCATGTCAATTGTGGATTTGACGAATTGCAAGCAAGAGGAGGGCGAGTCTACAACCCATTGGGTGCGCCGGGTTAAAGCCATAATACATTCATCTGATAAGATGGATGCCGGCTCTGCAGTCTTAATGTTGGAGAAAAATTGCCGTTTCTTGCCTCTGAAACAATAGCTGGGGCGGCTCAAGCGCGATTGTAATGATATGGGCACGCTGATGGCGGCTCTGGTCAAGTACGCCAACTCTGATAGTACCAAGGATACCGAGTCTTATGTGGACAAGGCAGGGAAGGGAAAGAAGAATGGCAATGGCAAGGGCCCTCAGCACAACCCGGCAAATCAAGGAGGTAATAAACTTAAGGCTGACGGTAGTTTGGATTTTGTGGCTAACACTAGTGCGCAGGGTAACAATCAACGACGCAAGGGGAGGCCACCTCCCCGGTCTGGCGGGTTAGGCCCCACACTTGAGCAATTATTGAACGAGCCCTGTCCGAGACACGGAACCCAGCAAAAGCCGGCTACCCATCTATGGAAGAACTGTACGATCATGAAGGCCTTCAAAAATTCCAACATGTTTGATGGTAACAATGGGCAGGGCGGCGGCGGTTTTCATGGCCCGGGCGGCGGTTCAAACCCCAATTTTCAAAATTCTCAAGGCAGTCAAAGTGGATACAACCAACAATCTAGCTAGGGTGGTCAGCAACAGCAGCAAGGCGGATACCAGAGCAAATCCAAAATAGGTGAACAGTGGGCAATATCATGTGTTTACCACCAGTTTATGTAACAAGACCAGAAGCTTCATAAGAGGGTTGTGAATGCTGTTGAGCCGGCAGTTCCTCCTTACTTGAGATGGTCTGAGCAACCTATTCTATGGAGTTGGGAGGATCACCCTCCCCGGGTTGATAATTCGGGTCACTTAGCCCTAGTGGTGGCCCCTCAGGTGGGTGGATATAAATTCACCAAGGTAGTAATGGATGGAGGCAGCAGCATCAATATCCTCTATTATGATAACTTCCGTCGCATGGGGCTAACTGATAAGAGCCTTAAGTAGTCGAACACTATCTTCCATGGAGTTGTACCCGGTAAATCAGCGTATCCAGTCGGTAAGATCGAATTGGAGGTAACCTTTGGGGATGAATATGACTCCATAGCCGAGAAATTGACGTTTGAAGTAGTCAAGTTCAACAACCCATATCATGCTCTGTTCGGGCGACCGTTTATGCCAAATTCATGGCATGGCCGTGTTATGTGTATTTACACCTCAAAATGTCAGGTCATAAGGGAACCATTACGGTGCATGGGAGCCGAAAGGTAGCTTTGGAATGTGAAGAAGGTGACGCGGCTTATGCTGAGTTAGTCTGTGCAACAGAAGAGTTAAAATTCTACGAGGACAATGTTGACCCGACGGATATGACATCTTTAAAGAAGCCAACCACAGAACATGAGCCAGTCATGAAGTTTAAGTCGGCCGATGATACTAAGCTTGTTGATTTTGTTCCAGGCGACTCATCCAAACAGTTCAGTATCAGTGCTAATTTGGATCCCAAATAGGAAAGCACGCTCATCAAGTTCATCCGTGAGAACTGGGACATTTTTGCATGGAAACCTTCTGACATGCCAGGTGTACCGAGAGAACTCGCTGAGCACACTCTTAATATTGATCCAAAGTTTAAGCCGGTCAACCAGTTTCTTCGGTGATTCAATGAGGAGAGGCGGAAGGCCATTGGTGAGGAAGTAGCCCGGCTCTTAGCAGCTGGGTTCATCATCGAAATGTTTCATCCAGAGCGGTTGGCTAACCCGGTGCTTGTGCTTAAGAAAAACGGCACTTGGCGTATGTGTGTGGATTACACGGATTTAAACTAGGCTTGTCCAGCTGATCTTTTTTCTCTCCCTCGTATTGATCAAATCATTGATGCTACTGCGGGTTGTGAGCATTTGAGTTTTTTGGATGCTTACTCTGGTTATCATCAGATCAAGATGGTAGTTAAGGACCAGGAGAAGACGACGTTCATTACTCCGTTTGGAGCCTTCTGCTATGTATCAATGCCTTTTGGGCTCAAAAGTGCCCATGCGACTTACCAGCGATGTGTGCAGAATTGTCTTCATAATCAAATTGGGCGCAATGTTCATGCTTATGTGGATGACATAGTGGTGAAATCCAGAGAGAAGGAGACCTTGATTGATGATCTTAAGGAAACCTTTGACAATCTTCGGGTTTACAAGATGATGCTTAACCCGGCCAAGTGTGTTTTTGGTGTACCTGAAGGCAAGCTTTTGGGTTTTCTGGTTTCTAACGGGGGCATCGAGGCTAACCCGGAGAATATCAAGGCCATCACCTCTCCGGCCAAACCAGCGTGTATCAATGACGTTCAGCGTTTGGCGGGTCGTATCGCTGCTCTAAGCCGGTTCATAAGCTGGTTAGGTGAAAAGGCCATACCACTGTATGAAATGATGAATAAAACAGATAACTTCACCTGGAGTGACGCTACCAATGCTGCTTTTAAAGATCTGAAGAGACAGCTGGCTGAGCCGCCAGTTCTTGCTACTCCCATTGATAAGGAGCCCTTGTGATTATATGTGGCTGCTAACACGCGTGCTGTCAGCGTGGCCATCGTGGTGGAGCGCAAGGAGGCTGGCAAGGAACACCCGGTTCAACGGCCGGTTTACTACATCAGCGAGGTGCTTATTGAGTCCAAGCAATGATATCCGCATTGGCAGAAGCTCATTTATGGGGTGTTCATGGCAAGCCGGAAGCTTAAACAATACTTCTTGGGCCACCCCATCACTGTGGTTAGTTCTACTCCTTTGGGGGATATCATTCAAAACAGAGAGGCCACAGGATGAGTCGCCAAGTGGGCCATTGAGCTTGGGCCTCATGGCTCAAAGTATGTGCCATGCACATCTATTAAATCTCAAGCACTAGTGGATTTCATTAACGATTGGATAGAGCTGCAGATGCCTGAAGAAAAGCCGGACAACATGTATTGGACAATTCATTTTGACGTGTCCTGGCAATTGGAGGGTTCGGGGGCTGGAGTTGTTTTGGCTTCCCCTCGAGGTGTCAAATTTTGTTATGTGCTACGGTTGATGTTTCCCTATACTAACAATGCAGCTGAGTATGAAGCCTTACTGCATGGTCTCCGGATGGCTAAGGAGATGAGCTTAAGCCGGGTAAGGTGCTTCGATGACTCAGATCTGGTGGCTCAGCAGGTATCAGGCAAGTGGGATTCTAAGGATCCTCTCATGGCGGCTTATCGCCGTGAAGTCGATGCAATTGCGGGACACTTCAAGGCTTATCAGGTGGAGCACATTGACCGCAGAAAGAACGAGGCGGATGATGCTTCAAGCCGGCTGGGATCTCAGCGTAAGCCGGTGCCGCCTAATACTTTCTTGGATATTCTGATAACCCTTATGTTAAGCTACCCACAGAGGAAGACTTGGCTATTCCTGACCCGGAAGCACAATTGGTGGCGGCTCTTCATGACTCGGGGCGAGTTGCCTGAGGATGAAACCTTGGCCAGGCAGATAATCCGGCGGTCTAAGTCTATGACGATTGTCAATGGCGAGTTGCATCAACGCAATGTTACAGGGGCGTTTCAGCGTTGCGTCTCTCCTGAAGAAGGCCAAGAAATTCTTTGTGAGATTCATGAAGGGGATTGTGGTGACCACGCCGGGTCAAAATCCCTCGTGGCTAAGGCTTTCTGTCATGGATTCTATTGGCTGACGGCTCATGCTGATGCAGAGGACTTGGTCGGTAAATGTGATGGTTGTCAGAAGTTCTCAAGACGGGCTCATGTGCCGGCTCAAGAATTGAGGATGATTCCAATTATGTGGCCATTCGCAGTCTGGGGGCTTGACATGGTTGGGCCTTTTAAAAGGTCCAAATATAAAAAGACCCGCCTCTTGGTGGCGGTTGATAAATTTACAAAGTGGGTTGAGGCAGAGCCAGTCAGTAAGTGTGATGCAGCTACGACAGTTCAATTCATGAAGAAGGTGATATTTTGCTTCGGCTTTCCACACAGCATTATAACTGACAATGGTAATAATCTGTCTAAAGGCGCCATGGAAATTTTTTGTCAACGGGAGCATATTCGGCTTGATGTTTCATCAATGGCTCACCCCCAATCCAACGGTCAAGCCGAGAGAGCCAATCAGGAGATCTTGAAAGGCATCAAGCCCCGGCTTTTGGTCCCTTTGCAGCGGACACGGGGTTGCTAGGTTGAGGAGTTACCCTCTGTGTTATGGAGCATTAACACTACTCCTAATAGATCTACGGGCTATACACCTTTCTTCATGGTCTATGGAGCTGAGGCAGTTCTCCCTAGCGACATCCGTCATGACTCGCCTCGCATGGCGGATTATGTTGACGCGGACAATGAACAGGCGCGTCAGGATGCTCTTGACCTGTTAGATGAACAGCAGGACTTGGCAGCAGCTCGCTCGGCGATTTACCAACAAGACTTGCGCCGATATCACAGCCGCCGGGTTAAGTCCAGAGCCTTTCAGGAAGGTGATTTGGTGCTCCGGCTCATCCAGGATCAAACTGATGCGCACAAGCTATCCCCACCTTGGGAAGGGCCCTTTGTGGTCAGCAAGAACTTGAACAATGGGTCATATTACGTTATCGATGTTCGAGAGCGCAAAGACTCACGTAATTCGGAGGAAGAGACCCGCCGGCTGTGGAATATCACTCATCTTCGGCCCTACTACACTTGAGCCATAGGCTCTCTTGATGTACATATTTTGCCAATGTATATATTATGATAAATAATAAAGCAGGACCTTTGTCCTTTTTTCCTTCCCCCAAGGTAAATTTGTCATTATTATTGTCATTATTTTCTCACATGATCACTTGGGGGCTGATCACATTTGATCTGGCTTAACCCACTTGATCCGGCTTACGATCGTATTCGAATCTAGCCGTTAAAAATTATGATCACTAGGAGGCTTCATGTTCAAACATAGGTCATATTCGAACCAAAGAGAACACATCTGTCGGTACCCTTTTGATTGGCACACTGCCGAGCTCACTAGGGGGCTTCTTGATCATATTCGAATCATAGCTTAACCCCTTTTGGGAACCGATTTTGATCGTATTCAAATCAGAGTCGTTAAAAAACTCTCAAGGTCATTAGGGGGCTTCCTGTTCAAACATCGGTCGTATTCGAACCAAAGAGAACACAGCTGTCGGTACCCTCTTGATCGGCGCAACGCCAAAGCCACTGGGGGCTACATGATCGTATTCGAATCCTAGCTTAACCCCTCTGGAACGGTTTACTGATCGTATTTGAATCAGCAGCCTTGAATTTTTTTATTCTATTTCGGTTTAAGTTTTCTTTGGAAACACCCTTTATTTGACTTGAGACTTTTTCTGAGGTTTACAAGTTTAAGTATGGTTGCTTTTGACCCGACTCAATATCGACTGATGAGTCGCCGATACATAAGCATCATTATACCTTTGAAATTTTGGGTATCCAAAGACTGGGTTATCACCCTTGCCGACCGGGTCATATGAACCGGCGGTGCAAATCTAAGAAGTCATAGGCATAAGATCATAGTTGTGTTTTTTACAACAAGCAAACCTATGACTCTTTTTAAGTTCTTTTGACCCGCCTGGTGGTAAGCTGTCAAGGGATTTTGCAGTCTGTTTTCATATGCAGGACAGTTTAAAAAGTCTGATCAAGCATATGGTAAGCAGATGAAAAGTAACACGATGGATATAACATGGCGGTTTAATGGCGTTAAGCATTAAAACATGCACGATGGCACGGCCAAAATAAAGTTATTTCTATCCTATTACAGGACTCCCTGAGTCCAAATAATTCACATTGTTTTTAAGTACATCCCAGGTATGAGCCGCCACGGCAGATTCACCTTCATAATTGGCATGAAGCGTCCGGATTAGCCCTCTCTGCGCTTTCGCCCTGCTCTCTTTCCTGGAAGGTTGACGATGACCAGTCAATGTTTTTCAAAGCTTCAAATTTGGCTTCAGCATCAATAAGGCCGGCCGGGTCAACTTCAGGAGCAAAGGTGTGCTTACGGAGTGGGGGAATCAGACTGGTCACTTCATAGTGAGGCGTTGGAATTCTCCTGTCCTCTTCATCATAACCCGCCTGGTACTTGGTAAGATCCACTTCATTTGCTATCAGAGTAGCCATGGGGCGTATCTCTTTGACATAGGCGGTAAAGTCTGCCTCTTCAAAAGGAGTGCCATCTTCCTTCAGGCTTGGATAACCGGTGGCAATGTCAGCCGGGTCTAATTCTGGTAACCAAGCCTTGGCCCGGCTTAAAGCATTTACCTCTCCGGCTCTTGCAGCTGACTGTCGTGGTTCTAAGTCTGACAGTAGAATAGGGGGGTAGGAATGGAGAGGTAAGATCCTAGCTGTGGAGTAGTTGTATACGCAAGATGTTTACGAGTTCAGGACCTTCTCGGAGGAAGTAACAACCCTACGTCTCGGAGCCCGGAGGCGGTCGACTGTATTATGTGCGTATGAGTTACAGGGGTGCGAATCCTTTACACTGAGGAGGGGGGTGGCTTATATAGAGTTCGCCAGACCCCTCCGGCCCTCAGTTATGCAGGGTTTAAGGTACATTAAGATCTGGCGTTACTGGTAACGCCATACAAAAAGTGCTATGATGGCCATAAAGACTACTTAATGACCGACCGTTTGTGTGCAGAGTGACTCTAGATCTCCGGGTGGTCGAATGAGTGGCTTCATGGTCGAGTGTCTTTGAGTCCGTTGAGTGGAATCCTTCCGGGTCGACTAAAAGTTAGCTTCTTCTAGAGATGTCCTTGGGGAGGGTATCTTGGACAGGTCCATGACCCTACCCTAGGTACATGGCTTCATCGTTAGCCCCCGAATGGATCGAGGTTTGAGTGGGGAAGGAGTTGAGAACTCTTCCGACCCATTTTTCGTGCTATGAGTATGTCTTGTTCTGGATCAATGAACTTAGGTGACGGCACCAACTTCTTTTTTAGTCGCCTTGATCCATTCTTTGTATCCGTCGAGTGAGTTTTCTGTACTTGGAGATCTCCGAATGACAGAGCGGAGGAAATCTCCAGTCTAACAAGTTGCTTTGCAGTTCACGGATTTAGCGGGATCTAAATTTCGGGAAGCGCGCGAGGCCGAGGAGGCCGCGGTACTCGGATGGGATAAGGCAGGAACGCCTCGATCTCCGCACCACCTTTTTCGCCAGGTATCACGCGCGCGACTGTTGCGGAATTTGACAGGATCGTCCGGGTCTACCAGTTAGTCACTCGGAAGCAACCGCATATAAGGCGCCGGACGGGGGTTTTTGAACAATGCGCCCTCATTTTCTTCTCCCTCTTCCTCAGACTCATCCACCGCGTTCGCCTCCATCCCAGCGCTGCTGCTCCATGCGTGCTTCACCGGCGACAATGGTGAAGGAAAATGCGGCGGCTTTGGAGCGGGCGAAGAAGGCGATGGCGAAGGCGAAGGGAAGGGCAACCAGTCGGGGCGGATCCTTGTCACGGGCAGGTCTGCCGTAGGGCTGGATCCAGGGCGACTGGATCCGCTCGACTATCCGTCAGAAGGATCTTGACGACCTGGCCAATGAAGGACTGATCCCCCATGGATCAGCGAGGCTCCCAGGGAAGGAGTGGCAGCCGCAGCCTTAGGAGGGTGAGTGTGTCCTCTTGGCCACCCATGTTGACCGCGGGTTTTCTTTGCCGCCCCACCCTTTCTTTCGGGGATTTCTGAACTTCTTTGGGGCACAACTCCACCACTTCACACCCAACTCCATCGTGTATCTCGCTGCTTTCGTGTCCTTGTGTGAGAATTTATTGGGTTGCCGGCCTCATTGGGGCCTTTTCAAACACATTTTCACCTGTCGCTCCCAGACGGTGAAAAAGGCCAATCCGAGTGATGAGAAAACCCAAGTGATTCAGATGTGTGGGGGTCTTGGGGTTCAAATGAGGGGGGAAAGTGCCTTTCCAGCCATGGTCCTTCTCGAGTCGGTCCGAGGGTGGTAGTCGACCTGGTTCTACTGCCAAGACGAGCCGACGCCAGGGCAGTCGACTGGACTCCCTCCTTTTTCCATGGACCGAGTGAGCAAACCGTCCTCTTTGAAGGTGGTCCCGGAGGAGAAGGCGCAGGTTAAGGTGCTGGTCGAGTGTGTAGTCCAGCTTATCCGTGACGGGGTGACCAGCATGGACCTCTTGGAGGTCTTCCTCCGATGATGCATCCAGCCGCTTCAATATCGAGACCACCTCCGCTTCCCTCCTCCTCCTCGATCTGTTCTTGCGCCCCGTTGGGCATCGAGTACATCTCGGTAGTAACCTGGAAGACAACAAACAAGACAAAAGTCAGTCGACTGATGTTAAGCAAACAGGATGGAGAAAGCAGTATCGCGGTAAAAGATACAAGATTGGACCTTGTCTACTTCATATGACTGGTCGAGTGGAGGAATACATCCACATCCACATCGAGTGGTGTCTTCAGTGCCAGAATACATCCACATCGGATCCACCCGGAGGAGTTCGAGGATGCCACACTAGAGAGGTGGATGACTGCCATCACAGGAAACAAGGATAACCCTCGAGGAGCTAGGAGGATTCCTCCACTCGACCAGTCATATGAAGTAGACAAGGTCCAATCTTGTATCTTTTACCGCGATCCTGCTTTCTCCATCCCGTTTGCTTAACATCAATCGACTGACTTTTGTCTTGTTTGTTGTCTTCCAGGTTACTACCGAGATGTACTCGATGCCCAACGGGGCGCAAGAACAGATCGAGGAGGAGGAGGGAAGCGGAGGTGAAAGTCAGGAGGAGTGGCAATCTGATGGTGAGGAGGATGAAGAAGACGACGGCTCTGGTGAAGAGGAGGAAGAAGAGGAGGAGGAAGTTGACCCTCCTCACACGAAAAGGCGATCCAAGCTCGCCCATGACCCCGCGGTTGAGCGTGGCAAGGTTACTGCGCATGTTGGGCAGTCGACGAAACGCCATCGGACGACCTCTCCGACGCCGACTGAAAAAGCGCCGAAGCAACCCCGAGCGGCGTCATCAAAGCCGACGAAGGCCCTGCCCAAGATGAGGATGGCGATTCCCACCATTTCCGGGTAATCATCAGAACTTGTGTTTTCTTGTTTAACTTGGATACACTCTTGGTCGACTCATTGGCTGACCGACTGATTTCTGAAATCCGCGGTGCTGCTACCTCCGAGACCTCAGTCAGGAATGAAGACCAAGAAATGGAAGATGCTGCCACCTCCAACCTTGGTATGATCTCTGTAGTTTCGCTTTTGGTCGACTGGATGTTCATTTTTGACTTTGAATCTTTCCTGTAGCCCCACCTCATGTCATTGATCTCCCTGATGATGACGATGAGGCGCCGCTGAGGCCGAGGAGGAATAAGAAGGCGCCTGCTGGCAAGACTGCTCAGGTTGCATCAGCACCTGAGACGCTGGTTCAGGAGGGAGGCAGCGTCACTCGGACTTCTGTGTCCTTTGCTGTTCCACTGACGAGTGCTCGACCTTCGTCGTCGACTGCTGATCCACCTTCTCTTTTCGCCACACACCACGTCCCAGAGGACCAAGCGGGTGCTGCTAAGGAGGCTATACGCCAGGCGGGGGTCATGATGGAGCAGGTGAAGGCGATCCGGGACGCCAGCCAAGCAGCTTATGATGCAAGCTCAGCTCTTCAGAGCAACGTTCAGGTTAGTTGATCACCGCTTGTTCTGTTAGGATATGGTACCTGAAAACTCTTCTTTCTGAAGATCTTTGTATTTGTACACCCACTGGGTGTGTCGATTGAATCTTTCGATTGGTGGGGGCACGTTGAGTGCACCCACTGGGTGTAGTCCCCGAGACTATGGTGGACTGCTTTCAGTCGACTGTAGTCTTTATACTTTGAATTTGTTCACTCCACTCGGTCTGGTCGAATGGAATCTTGGAACTAGTGGGGGCACGCTGAGTGCACCCATTGGGTGTAGTCCCCGAGACCATGGTCGACTGCTGGTAGTCGACTAAGGTCTGAAGAACATCTCCCTCTTTTTTTTAGATCATGATGATACCGTGGCTGACTACTGGCAGTTAGCTATGGTTTAGGATCATAACTTTTTGTCTCTTTCGGTCGACTGATCAAACCGAGTCGGTAGGACTAGTGGGGACACGCTGAGTGCACCCCCTGGGTTTAGTCCCCGAGACTACTGTTGAATATTTTGATTCGACTATAGTCTTAGAAATGCTACAATTTTTCTCTTAGTCACTCGGAAGCAACTTATCTTTGATGTTTGTCGACTGACCTTTCACAGAAATCTTGCGAGCTTGTGGCTCGCTATACTGAATTGGAGAACAAGCATATCAAGCTCGAACTTGACTTGAAGCTTGTCCAGGAGAACTTCACGAAGGCGAAGGAGGAAGCAAAAGGTATGTTTGGTGAGAATCTTGACGACTGCCTTTATTTTTTTGTCCATCCCTGATTCTGATCTCATTGTCACTTTGCAGATAAACTGAAGGAGGCTCTGAAGAAGAAGGACCTTAACCTCGCCGAGGCGCGGAAAGCGGCTTCGGACAAGACGAAGCTCGCAGAAGAAAAGCTGGCTTCAGTCGGTGAACTCGAAGAGGAGAATACCAATCTGAAAGCTGCTCTCGATGCGGCCAACAAGGAGGTCAGCCGTCTGAAGAATGACAAGATAGCTTGAGTGACAAGGCCAGCGAACTGATGGGGAAGAAGAACGATCTGGAGGCTTATCTGGAAGGGCTCACCAAGAAGTTATTCCTCATGCTTGAAGGTAATCTCTTTTATCCGACTGACTCGTTATCGTCGACTCATCATGGGACTGTTGGCTTAACTTCAAACTATGCTTACAGAATTCTGTCAAAACTTCGAGGAGGAGACCAGTCGACTGGAGACAAACTTGGACCCCATTAACTCTCCTGTGAAGGACAAGGCTGCTATGAACGTGTTCCGACTGGAGTCTCGCGTTGCTGGTGTGGTGGACTACCTTGCTCGACTGAAGGTTGCGGTGTCGCGGATCGACACGACACTCTGGCCAAGCGAGACGCTTCAAAATGACCTCGAGTCTTTAATGACTCGGCTGAATGACGTTCTAGGTCGAGTGCAGGAATGGAAGAAGTCTTCCGCCAGGTGTGGTGCTGATGTTGCTCTGTCCCTGGTACGTGTTCACTGCAAGGATGCTCGAGAGGACAAGCCGGCGTCCATCAGGGTGGCCAATACCAAGAAGCATGACTTCCAATCTTTCATGGAGACCTTCATTGCTGCTGCCACTCGGATTGCTGATGGAACCGACCTGGACCAGTTTGTCGCGCCCTCTAGTCCTCCACCTGAGGAGTAAAAAACTTCTATGCCTCATCTTAAATTTGCCACGGAATGCTGAGTGGTTTTGTAACCGATAAACTTTTACATGCTTGACGCCTGAGCCCTTCTGAATCCGTTATCTGAACTTTGCTTATCATTAAATATGCTTGCGCTCGCCTTCGAACGAACTTTGTCTTTCACTCGGAATACACTTCAACGTTTGAGATGCAGCTCTGAGGTGGAGAATCCAGTCGACCTGCACTTCACCGTTTTTGCAGGTAGGGATGGAGCACAGATGGCGTGCACATTGTATTTGTGGTGTAGCTCAGAGGGAGAAGGTAGCAGTTGACCTGCGCCTCGTCATCCTTGCAGACCGCATGTTGTATTTGTGGCGTAGCTCAGAAGGAGAAGGTAGCAGTCGACCTGCACCTCGTCATCCTTGGAGAGCGGACTAGATTAAGTACTTAGGCAAGCACTGGGCTGCAGCTAAGCCCCCCGAGTAGGAGGATTGCTCTCCACTCGGTGGGATTTTCAAATACTTAGGCGAGCATTGGACTGCAGCTAAGCCCCCGAGTGGCAGGTTTGCTCTCCACTCGGTAGGGTTTTCAGATACTTAGGCGGGCACTGGGCTGCAGCTAAGCCCCCGAGTGGGAGGTTTGCTCTCCACTCGGTAGGATTTTCAGATACTTAGGCGAGCACTGGGCTGCAGCTAAGCCCCCGAGTGGGAGGTTTGCTCTCCACTCGGCAGGATTTTCAGATACTTAGGCGAGCACTGGGCTGCAGCTAAGCCCCCGAGTGGGAGGTTTGCTCTCCACTCGGTAGGATTTTCAGATACTTAGGCGAGCACTGGGCTAAAGCTAAGCCCCCGAGTGGGAGGTTTGCTCTCCACTCGATAGGATTTTCAGATACTTAGGCGAGCACTGGACTGCATCTAAGCCCCCGAGTGGGAGGTTTGCTCTCCACTCAGTAGGATTTTTTTTTGTGGTGTAGCTCATAAGGAGAAGGTAGCAGTCGACCTGCACCTCGTCGTCCTTGCAAAGCGCATGTTGTATTTGTGGCGTAGCTCGGAAGAAGAAGGTAGCAGTCGACCTGCACTTCATCATCCTTGAAGAGCGCACATTGTATTTGTGGCGTAGCTCGGAAGGAGAAGGTAACAGTCCACCTGCACCTCGTCATCCTTGCAGAGCGCACATTGTATTTGTGGAGTAGCTAGGAAGGAGAAGGTAGCAGTCGACCTGCACCTCGCCATCCTTGCAGAGTGCACATTGTATTAAATACTTAGGCAAGTACTGGACTGCAGCTAAGCCTCCGAGTGAGAGACTGGCTCATCACTCAGTAGGATTTCAAACACTTGGGCGAGTACTTGGACTGCAGCTAAGCCTCCGAGTGGGAGGCTGGCTCACCACTCGGTAGGATTTTAAACACTTAGGCGAGTACTTGGACTGCAGCTAAGCCTCCGAGTGGGAGGCTGGCTCATCACTCGGTAGGATTTTTTTCTTAAACTTAGGTGAAACGGATTCACAGCTAAGCCCCCGAGTGGGAGGCTGGCTCACCACTCGGCAGGGATTTTTTTTACAAACCTTGGCGAAACGGATTCGCAACTAAGCCACCCACTGGGGGATTTCTCATGTAAACAAAAGTAACAACAATCACTGGGAAAATTATAACACTCTTGTCTTTGAAAAACAAACTACAGAAGTACTTTTATTACATCTCGTCCGAGTGAATACTTAAGTATAAAAGGGGCGGAGCAGCTCCGCGTTCGAAGCTCGTGGCTCGTCAATCTGGCGATCGACATTGTAAAGATGGTACGCTCCATTGTGGAGGACTTTGGTGACGATGAAGGGACCTTCCCAAGTAGGAGCAAGCTTGTGTGGCTTCTGCTGATCCACTTGGAGAACCAAATCTCCTTCTTGGAAGGCTCAACTCTTCATGTTTCTGGCGTGGAATCGACGCAAGTCCTGCTGATAGATAGTCGATCGGATCATGGCCATCTCTCTTTCTTCTTCTAGAAGGTCGACTGCGTCCTGTCGGGCTTGCTCTGCTTCATCTTCAGTGTAGAGCTCGACTTGAGGTGCATTGTGAAGCAGGCCACTCGGCAGGACTGCTTCAGCTCCATAGACCAGGAAGAATGGAGTTCTCCTAGTCGACCGATTAGGAGTGGTCCTTAATCCCCAAAGAACTGACGGAAGCTCGTCGACCCATGCGCCTGCTGCGTGTTTGAGATCGCGCATCAGTCGAGGTTTCAATCCTTTGAGAATTAGACCATTGGCTCGTTCAGCTTGTCCATTCGACTGGGGGTGAGCGACTGAAGCGTAGTCGATTCATGTGCCTTGAGAGGCGCAAAAAGCTCTGAATTCATCGGAATCGAAGTTTGGCCCATTATCAGTGATGATGCTGTGCGTCACTCCATATCTGAACACTAATTCTCTGATGAAGTTGATAGCGGTGCCGGCATCAAGGTTCTTGATAGGTTTAGCTTCAATCCACTTAGTAAACTTGTCGACTGCTACCAGTACATGGGTGAAGCCGCTCCTGCCAGTTCTCAGTGGTCCAATCCCCAAACAGTGAAGGGCCAAACGAGTGGAATGGTCTTCAAGGCTGAGGTGGGTTTGTGCGATAGATTGGAATAGAACTAACACCCTTCTCACTTGTCGACTATTTCCTTTGCCATTTCATTTGCTCTTGGCCAGTAAAATCCCGCTCGGTATGCTTTAGACACAATGGTCCGAGAGGATGCATGATGACCACAGGTCCCCGAGTGGATATCGTCAAGGATTATCCGACCTTCTTCTGGTGTTATACATTTCTGACCGACTCCAGTCGCACTTTCTCTGTACAACTGTCCCTTTATCACGGTAAAGGCTTTGGATTGACGGACAATCTGTCGAGCCTCTTCTTCATTCTCTGGGAGCTCTTTCCTTAGGATATACGCGATGTATGGCTCTGTCCAGTCGGGAGTGATGACCAAGACTTCCATGATCAGGTTGACCACAGCTGGAACTTCAACTTCAGTCGGATCTGTGACACTTTTTGGCTGTGGAGCTTCTTCGGTAAAAGGATCCTCTTGAACTGATGGTGTATGGATGTGTTCCAAAAACACATTACTGGGAATGGCTTCTCTTTTGGAACCTATCTTTGCCAAATCATCAGCCGCTTGATTTTTCAGTCGGGGTATATGATGGAGCTCTAACCCCTCGAATTTCTTCTCTAGCTTTCTCACTGCATTGCAGTAACCAGTCATGGCTGGACTTCTGACGTCCCACTCCTTCATCACCTGATTAACCACCAAATCTGAGTCGCCATAGACCATGAGGCGACGGATGCTGAGTGAAATGGCCATACGCAACCCATACAAAAGTGCTTCGTATTCTGCTTCATTGTTGGAGGAATCAAAGTGGATATGGAGCACATATCTGAGCTTATCTCCTTGGGGGGAAACCAACACTACCCCAGCACCGGAACCATCCAACATCTTAGAACCATCAAAGAACATGGTCCAGTGCTCCGAGTGAACTTGAGTCGATAGCTGCTGTTCAATCCACTCGGCGATGAAATCTGCTACTGCTTGGGACTTGATGGCTTTCTTTGCCTCATACTTGATATCAAGGGGAAGGAGTTCAATCGCCCATTTCGCCACTCGACCAGTTGCATCTCTGTTGTGCAGAATCTCTAACAATGGGGCGTTGCTGACGACTGTAATGGAATGGTCAGAGAAGTAATGAGCAACCTTCTTCGTGGTCATATAAATCCCATATACAAGCTTCTGATAATGAGGGTATCTTTGCTTTGATGGGGTCAATACTTCAGAAAGATAATATACTGGGCGCTGAACTTTGAAGGCTTTTTCTTCTTCTTCCCGCTCGACCGTAAGTACTGTACTGACGACTTGTCCTGTGGCTGCAATGTAAAGCAACAAAGGCTCTTTGCTGATTGGGGCAGCAAGCACCGGCTGGGTGGAGAGCAGCGCTTTTAGCTCTGCAAATGCTGCATCAGCTTCTAGAGTCCACTCGAACTTGTCTGACTTCTTCATCAGTCGGTAAAGAGACAATGCCTTTACACCGAGACGAGAGATGAATCAACTAAAGCGGCCAAGCATCCAGTAAGCTTCTGGACATCGTGCACATGCACAGGGTGTTTCATTCGGAGTATAGTACCAACTTTTTCTGGGTTGGCGTCGATTCCTCGTTCGGAAACGAGAAAACCGAGTAACTTTCCGCCAGGAACTCCGAATGTGCACTTTGATGGATTAAGCTTGATATCATACCTCCTGAGATTGGCAAATGTTTCAGCGAGGTCAGTCAATAGGTCGGAACCCTTCTGTGGTTTGACCACAATATCATCCATGTACGCTTCCACATTCCGACTAATTTGAGTGAGCAAACACTTCTGAATCATCCTCATGAACGTGGCTCCGGCATTTTTAAGGCCGAATGGCATGGTGACATAGCAGAAGCACCCGAATGGAGTGATGAAAGCTGTTTTAATTTCGTCGGGTCCATACAGATGGATCTTATGATAACTAGAATAGGCGTCTAAAAAGACAGGCGCTCACATCCCGCAGTGGAGTCGACTATTTGGTCGATGCGGGGGAGAGGAAAATGATCTTTCGGGCAGGCCCGATTGATATGTTTGAAATCAATGCACATGCGAAGTGACTTGTCCTTCTTGGGGACCATGACAACATTGGCGAGCCACTCGGGGTGGTAAATCTCTCGGATAAACTCTGCTGCTAAGAGCCGAGCCACCTCCTCGCCAATGCCTTTTCTCTTCTGGACGGCGGACCGTCGAAGATGTTCTTTAACAGGTTTCACCTTTGAGTCGACTCATAGACGATGCTCAGCCAGCCCCTTGGGAACACCCGACATGTCAGTAGGCTTCCATGCGAAGATGTCCCAGTTCTCACGGAGGAACTGGATGAGCGCTTCTTCCTATTTGGAGTCGAGTGATGTGGAGATATGAGTCGGAGCAGCACTGGGGTCGGTCGGGTGAATGTGAACCGGCTTTGTCTCACCGGACGACTGAAACGCTGACTCTGTAGCGGGCTTCTTGGCTCACAACAAATCACTCGGATCTATAGTTTTCTGGTATTCCTGTAGCTCTACCACTGCCATCTGAGCATCAGCGATCTTTGAGCCCTTCTGAAAGCACTCTTCTGCCTTTTTCCGATTGCCAGTAATGGTGATCACACCTTTGGGACCAGGCATCTTCAATTTGAGGTACACATAACATGGCCGAGCCATGAAGCGTGCATAAGTTGGCCTGCCTAAAATAGCATGATAAGCACTTTGGAAATCCACAACTTCAAACGTCAACTTTTCTTTGCGGTAATGCTTCGAATCACCGAAAACCACATCGAGAGTAATTTGGCCGAGTGACTCGGCCTTCTTCCCAGGAATGACTCCATGGAAACTCATGTTGCTTGTACTGAGTCTGGACATCGGAATGCCTATCCCTTCAGCGTCTCCGCATACAATATGTTCAGGCCACTGCCACCATCCATCAAGACTTTAGTCAGTCGAGTGCCTTCGATGACTGGGTCGACCACCAAAGCTTGCCTCCTAGGGGTGGCAATGTGTGTCGGATGATCAGACTAGTCGAATGTGATTGCAGTCTGAGAACATTTCAAATAACTGGGAGTTGCCGGAGCAACCATATTCACCTCACGGTTGATAACTTTCAATCGACTTTTGCTTTCAACATCAGCAAAAATCATCAAGGTGGAATTGACCTGGCGGTATCCATCATCACTATCTTCTTTGTCCTCAACTTTGTCCGACTCCTTTTCCTTATCCTTGGATTGTTTTCCTTGGAATTGCTGGATCAAGAGCCGACACTGTCGAGTGGTATGTTTTGGGTAAATGAATTTACCCTCCTCATCTTTCTTCGTGTGGATGTGGCACGGCAAATCCATCACGTCATTTCCTTCCTTGTCCTTCACCTTCTTAGGGTTCCAAGACCCTTTGGGCTTTCCTTTAAACTTTCCTTGAGTCACGACCAAGGCTTCTCCAGGAGCAGCTGGCTCGGCTTTCCGCTTCTGTTTCCGACTAGAGTTCCCTCCCCCGGTTTCATGAGCGGTTGGCTTGTACTTGCCACTCTGGAGCCGATCCTCTTCTTCACCATTGGCATACTTGGTGGCAATCTCCATCATTCGACTCAGGGTCATGTCTCCGGTCCGACCGAACTTCAAACTTAGCTCTCTGTTCTTAACGCCTTCCTTGAAGGCACAGACTGCCTGGTGATCAGATACATTCTCCACCGTGTGATGCAATGTGATCCACCTCTGGATGTAATCCCTTAGAGTCTCATTCGACTTTTGCACACAAACCTGCAGCTCTGTCAACCCTGCTGGTCGCTTGTAAGTTCCTTCAAATGTTCTGACAAACACTCGGGCAAGATCTTCCCAAGTGTAAATGCTGCTAGGTGCCAACTGATTCAGCCATGCTCTGGCCGAGCCCTCCAACATAAGAGGTAGGTGTTTCATGGCTACCTCATCATTGCCGCCGCCAATCTGAACAGCCACTCGGTAATCCTCAAGCCAAGTATCGGGCTTGGACTCACCAGTGAACTTACTGACTCTAGTCGCCAACCTGAAGTTGGGAGGAATCATCGCGGCCCTGATGGCTCTGCTAAAACACTCTGGTCCTGAGACGTGAACTCTGCTGCTGGTGGGCACATCTCTGTCATGGCCTTTTCGGTGAGCTCTCTTCCGGTCGACCAAACCTTGAACGATAATGGATCTCGCATCAAAGTCTGGTTCTCTGGGGTCGACTGGAACCCTTCGCCCAACACTGCGCTGACGTCTGTCATCTTGCTGTCGAGGAGCGTACGACCCACCCCTTGGGGGAGGAGTGGGCACTCGACGTTGATCATCGCAATCGAATCGGTCATCATACTGATCACGCTGGTCTCCACGTCCCGCATGCCTCAGGGGCGATCTTGGGCTATGGGCCGACTGGACTGTATCGCAGTGACGGATCTGCTGTGAATCCTATTTCGCGACTGCAATACAGCTGAATTTTGATCTCCTGCTGCCTGGAGTAAATCTCTGATCTATAGCAAGTCTCTGCCAGCCTCTGACTAGGAGGGCTGAATCGACTCCGCTATACGGGCTGCAGCTGCTAGATTCTGAATCGGAGTTCGATATACCTGAGATCGGTGGTGGAAAGAGTTGACATCGACTGGAGTCTGGAACTCGTTGCCGCGCACGCTCGTCGAGTGCTCGCTGGAGGTTCTCCAGTCGAGTGCGCTCAGCCAAGTTGGCCAAACGCACGTCCTCTAAGGCATGAACCTCGGGGGTTTCTCCAACGATAGGAGTATGCAGCGCATCCATGTTCCGGCGGCGAAGATCTTACCTTTGTAGTGACATGAGGGGCTCGGGCTGATATTCTTCATGGGCGTGCACCGGATCGCCTCCGCCATCAACTCCGTTGCTGCGGGAAAACCGGGAGGACTGCGTGGTCCATTGACCATCAGAACCTCCGCCGCCGGATCACTTCTGTCGCACTCGGATGCAGTCTCTACGGAGCTAGTCGAACAGGCCGTAGAGAGATTAGCATATGCTAAAGTATGGGTGAGACATTAAGAAATTAAAGTAGTCATTTCACATGGGCGTTTACCTTTGGAGCCGGGTTAGCTTTGCAGAAGGGGGCTAGGCCCACCTTGCCGCAATCCGCCAGACTCTCATTCAGAAGAGACTTGGTCATGTCGTCAATGACATCGTCAGGTAAGTCGTCAGGGTTGTGACGCAGAGGATCATTTTTGGCGCCAGTGTATTTGCACATCAAGCCGGTGCGGCGGCTCAATGGAATAACCCGCCAGGCGAGCCAAACCCGGACCAGGTCAATGCCTGTCAACCCGTTCCCCAGAAGAGCCTTGATCTTGGCCAAAGTAGGAGCAAGTGATTTACGTTCCGTGGCTGTAATCTTGTCAGGCAGAGGATGGTTGGGCCCAAGACGAAGGGCACGAAAGCCGGGCAGAGGGTTTTCATCAGCCGAAGATGTATCTTTGCAGTAAAACCATGTCATATTCCAATCTTTGGGGTGGCTAGGCGGGTTAGCGTAAGGAAAGATCACATCCCTGCGGCGCTGGATCGAGACTCTGCCAAGTTCTAAGCTCTGGCCGCTAGCACATTCATTCTGGCGGTTCAAATAGAACAGTTATCTGAAAAGCAACAAATTGGGTTCTTCACCAAGGTATACTTCACTGAATACTTGGAAATTGCAGATATTAGACACGGAATTGGGTCCGATGTCTTGTGGGTGAAGATCAAAGAAATTCAACACATCCCTAACGAATTTTGAGCCAGGAGGAGTAAATCCCCGGTTCATATGATCTGTGAAAACAACAACCTCTCCGTCTTTGGGTTGAGGAAATTCTTCATCCGGGTTAGGAGCACGATAAGGCATGACTTCTTTTTTCGGCAGATAGTCGGTCTTCACAAAGTCATCCAAGGTGCTGTCAGTGACAATGGATTTAACCCAGTTGCAGGAGGTAGGTGCCTTGGGTGCCATTCTGATTGAAAGCCTAAGACAAAGTAAAAGTGCAGGTTCAAATTTAAGCCGGGTAGGACAAAAATATTATTGTACATATTCAAAATGGTGGCTTACGAATGGGCCTAATGGTATAAGGATACTTATGTCCTGGTTAGTTAAGCGGCCATAAGCTCTATAAGCCATCAAGACCGTTTAAACTGCCAAGGGTGGTTCAAGTTATTAATTGAGCATTGCCTCCTTAAAACCGGCGATCAGAGTCTCCATGACTAGATAAATCTAACAAGTGCAGATTTTGCCTAAGTGTTGTACAAACAGGTTTCACAATTTGCAGCTGTTATTTTGAATCAAACAGATGTTCAGAAAAGAAAATTTACTAGACCTAAAACAGGGCATAGAGGAGTTCATGCGCTATAATGGGATTTTCTTACATGGAAAGGAGATCTACTAGTACCCAAAATGGATGCGGAACACGTACTGCATAAGATCTATGGGGTTTTTGGATCGAAAGAAGCCATAGAAGATGGAACACAAGAACTGAGATGAACTACGCGCGGTACAGAAGAACATGCTAGCCCTAGCGTAGATCTATGGCATAGAAAGGGGAAACACTTACTGCGGAAGATCTGCGGAGGAGGGATTATGTCGTTCTCTGGTCAAGTTCAGGTCGATGCAGCGGCCAAGCTCGACGGAGACGAGGTGCGCTGTGGTGACGGCGGCAGAGCTCCAGTGATAGATGGGGGCGAGAGGAAGAAGATGCGGAATAGGAAGAATGAAAGAAGACCTAGTCGGGTCTATTTATAAGGAAGGGCCACTAAAGAGCGTGAAAAACGAGGAGGCTGAAAACATGACTTATTCAACTGCAAGGATGCCTCAATTTTCGGGATGGTCATCAAGACAAAGATCCGTTGGGATATATTGGATAAAAACGCACTTTTATGATAAGCGACGTCATGGTGGGTTACCACAAATCCAGAAGATGACGTCATGGCGGGTTACAAAAAATTTCATAAAGGCAGAAGATTTTTTCCTTAAGTGTCGAAGATTGACATGAAAACTAGTTCAAATCAATCTGGGGCCTAATGTTGGGGATATAACTATTGTTATGACCCGCCCAGGAGGGGCCGGGTCATACTTGCAAATATTCTTGAAGCCCAAGACCCAGGTTATGGATGGCGGTTTAGTTAAAGGCCCATGGCCCAGAGGCGACTTAAGGCCCATAGTGATAAACCGCCATGTATGCGTGACTTGTATTGTAAGGCAAGAATAGTTAAGAGACCGAGCCGGACATTGTTTATGAGCCGGCCGGGACTCTGTAGAGCCGCTGGGTGTCGGCCTCTGTATATAAAGGGACGACCCGGCGGTGGTTCAGGGCAGGTAACATCAACTCGAGAGCTAGGCCAGCGATTTGCTCCCTGGTAATCAAGACATAAGCAATCCCACTCAAAACTGGATCGTAGGCTTTTACCTTCACCATAAGGGGCCGAACCAGTATAAACCTCGTGTCCTTTGTCCCGATTAACCCCTTCAAGCTTCCTAGTTGCGATGGCTCCATGACTAAGTCCTTTCACTAGGGCATCTGCCGTGACAATTCCACGACAAGTATGGCTAGCTGGCTGAGAACTATGGTGGTGGTGAAGGTGGTGGCTATGGAGATTGGGAATGGCGGCAAATAGGGTTGATGAAGATGACTACTGCGGAGATGATGATGTGCAGCTTGTTCTGTTACTCATTTAGCATTAGGCCTTTTATAAAGGTTGTTTAGGTGGATCACATACCTCGGTTGGCATGACATACTGAAAGGATCGAGAAGAGGGGGTGATTAGACCCTTAATAAGCAAAAGTGGCAGTTTTTAATTTCTTCAAGTTAAGGTTGAGTTTAGCACATGTTAAAGCACTCACAATACATTTGAACAAGCATGACAAGATTATATGTAGCAGAAAGAGTAAAGCATGCAAGTTGCAAGAAAGTAAAGGGATGGGATTGGAGTTTGCAAAAGTAATGGAGACATAGAGATTTTGGTGTGGTTCCAATAGGTGGTGCTATCATACGTCCACGTTGATGGAGACTTCAATCCATGAAGGTAACGGCCGCGTGAGTCCACGGAGGGCTCCACCCATGAAGGGTCCTTGTCTATCCCACCATGCCCATCACCCACGAAGGACTTGCCTCACTCAGGTAGATCTTCACGAAGTAGGCGATCTCCTTGCCCTGACAAACTTCTTGGTTCAACTCCACAACATGTCGGAGGCTCCCAAACAACACCTAACCAATCTAAGAGACGCCACTCTTCAAAAGGCAATAGATGGTGTGTTGATGATGAACTCCTTTCTCGTGTGCTTAAAATGGTAGTCTCCCCAAAAGTCAACTCTCTCTCAGATTGGGCTATGGTGGAAGAGTGATTTGAGTGGAAAGCAACTTGGGGAAGGCTAGAAAGCAAGGTTCAAATGGTAGGAATGGAATCTCTTGATCTCAACACATGAGTAGGTAGTTCTTTCTCAGAAAATGAATGGTGGAAGTGTAGGCACATTCTGATGGTTCTCTCACAAATGGAGAAGGGGGTGGAGGGGTACATATAGCCTCCATACAAAATCCAATCGTTACACATATTTGACTCATCTCGGTGGGACCGAATGGTTAAACTCGGTGGCACCAATTAGCTAAAAAATGTGAATGTTAGGAATCTCGATGGGACCGACTGGAACAACTAGGTGGGACCGATGTGCTAGGGCTTAGGGCAAATGTCATCTCGGTGGCGCCGATTGCATCAACTCGGTGGGACCGAAGTGAAGCAATAAGCAACAAAGAATTTGTCAAGCCAACTCGGTGAGACCGATCGCGTAAACTCGGTGAGACCAAAATAAATGCAACAAGTCACAGAGCACTGGCAAGGCCATCTTGCTGAGACCGAGATCCGTATCGGTTAGACCGAACTGTTAGGGTTTCTGGCAGTGGCTATGTCATATGAACTCGGTGGCTCCGGATAGAAAGAATTGGTGGGGCCGAGTTGGAGTTTTGGGTTTGGTCATATTTGGATTCAAACATGGTTTAGGGTTTTGTAGCAATATCACTAAGCACTTGAGCAAGTAAGCCATTAAGCAACACCTCATCCCCTTTTAATAGTATTGGCTTTCCTATGGACTCAATGCGATCTTGGATCACTAAAATAAAGATGAAGAGTCTTGAGCTTTTGCCAATCTGTGTCCTTAGCATTTTGAAGGGGTTCCACATCCTCTTGTCCATGCCACGCCATTGTTGGACTTGTCTGGAACGCACTAGATAAAACTATTAGTCCAATGAAAGGATAGAGAAGAGGGGTCTAGAGGGGGGGGGGGCGATTAGAGCCTTAACAAGCAAAACTGGCAGTTTTTACTTTCTTCAAGTTAAGGTTGAGTTTAGCACATGTTAAAGCACTCAGAATACATTTCAAGCAAACATGACAAGAGTATATGCAGCAAAAAGAGTAAATAATGCAAGTTGCAAGAAAGTAAAGAGATGGGATTGGAGTGTGCAAACGCAAAGGAGACGCGGGGGATTTTTGGCGTGGTTCCAATAGGTGGTGCTATCGTACGTCCACGTTGATGGAGACTTCGACCCACGAAGGGTAACGACTGCACGAGTCCACAGAGGGCTCCACCCATGAAGGGTCCATGAAGAAGCAACGTCGTCTATCCCACCATGGACATCGCCCACGAAGGACTTGCCTCACTCGGGTAGACCTTCACGAAGTAGGCGATCTCCTTGCCCTTACAAATTTCTTGGTTCAACTCCACAACATGCTGGAGGCTCCTAGGCGACACCTAACCAATTAGGAGACACCACTCTCTAAAATGTAATAGACGGTGTGTTGATTATGAACTCATTGCTTTTGTGCTTTGTGACAGCCTGATTTTTGGCCCTTTCTTTTTCTTTTGTTTCTCCGAGGTTTTTGCCTGAGTTTTCTTTTTCCGTGGCTTTGTGGTATGGAAACTGAAGAAGATGACCTCTTCTTTGTTTCCAGAGTGGCTTTTCATACGCAAATCCAACCCTAGACCTTTACATTTCCATCCTAGCCCAAATCCCGATATTCTTTTTATTGGGAATATTCCTTTTCTATTAAAGGAATAACTCAAATTGCCCTAGGTTGTGGAGCAACCTATATTTACATCACTCCTAAAATTCCCAAATAATTCTCATAAATTGTTTGGGTCATATATTCATCAAATATGACAAAAGTTTTCATTGCCATGTTCAAAAATAATCCTCCAATAATTCATTTCCTATTCTGCCCTAAATGGCACATTGTGAAACAAGTGCCATTTTCCTTTGCCCAATTGACCTCAAACTCCTTTGACATCTTTTCATGTCCACATCATTGCCACATGCAAAAATGCAACCTCATTTGCCTAGTAATTATTTAATTGTGATTTCCAAAGTTTCTGTCCAGAAAGAAACTTTGTGAAGGAGGTACAAGCTAGGCATATCCAAATGAGTTGCCATTTTGCATGATCCTTCATATCCTCATATCATGGCCCTCCACCCAAGTTGAGCTCATGTGATGCGTCCATGTGGGATCATCTTCAATTCTTAGTTTCTGTCCAAAATTTCAGTCTGTGAAGCAAGTATATTTTATCTTGCTCCATTATGGCTCCAAATTTTTCTAGGCCTTCTAGTATCCATATAACCTATCTCCACCCATTTTGGGCATATTTCATCAAGCAATTATTCCTCTAGAAGTTTTGCAAGTTTCTGGTCAATAGAGATGTTTGTGAAGCAAGTACCATTTTGGCTTGGCCAATTGGTATGAGACTTTTTGAGCATCTTCATATGACAAAATGACCCTGCCTTGCCCAATTTGCGATCAAGTGGAATCACCATGTGAGTGCATCATCCAAATCCCTAATTCTGGCCAGTATGTCACTTTCTACAGCAACCCTCATCTAAAATCCTCCTCTTGAGCTGATTTTTGGTGATGAAAATCACATTAGTGTGTGATCATCACCAGACAAATTATTTACCGCGTTACCAAGCGGGTGCCACCCCAGAGATTTACAAACACCTTCTTACTGATTTACTTTGGAGCTAAGTGCAAATCTCTTCTTTGCCCCTGGACCGATTTCTTTCCCCATTTTGACTAAGGGCACGATGATCTATCTACGGGACATGGTAGGCCCGGCCAGAACGCGCCGTTTGCACCAGTGCCCGTGGTGATCACGCTGGCATCATGCACAGTGCAAGCTCTGGCTCGGTGCGGCAACTGTGCTCTTCTCCTCCCTCCTCGTCTCGACCTCCATTCATGTCCTGAAGCTCGCCCGTGCTCGACTGCCTCGCCCTGCGTCGCTTATTCGTCGTCATTTGCCTTAAATGCGTCGCAAACGCCATGCCCGTGCCATGCCCAGCCTCTGCCTGCCATTAAAGCTTGGTCGGGAGCTCGCTCGTGAGCTCTAGAGTCGTCCCCCGCGCCTATATAAGGATCCCCGACTTCTCCGGCATCTCCCAAGCCCCTCCCCAAGCCTTCCCCACCACTGAAGCATCGGCATCTCGCCGAAGTTCGCCTCTGTTCGCCGTGGCCGCCCCGTTTTCTTCCTGGTTCCAGCGAGCCTGGCCACTCTCCTCTCCTCCCAACCTGTCCACAAGCCTCCCCGTGCTCTAGCGGATCGCCCCACCCCATTTGCCCCCCGCCGGAGTCGCACATTTCACCGGAGAACCACCTCGGTCACCGCCTTTGTCCTCCCATGGCGCCGCCTCTCCCCTCCGTCCCGTGCCTCCCCGGCGGCCTCCCTTCCTCTGGATGGGTGCGGCTGGCTGCTGTGGTCCCGCCAGTGGCCGCTCCACGGCCGGGATCACCGGAGCCGGCCGGCCCCTTGGCCTCCTCCCTCCCGTGCCGCTGCTCTGCTTCACGCGAGGCACATGCACGGGAGGAAGGAGACGAGCACCCGTGCCCCCCTTGCCTTGCACCTGGGACCCACGTGCCAGTGGCCCAGCACCTTGCCATGTGGATAAGTGGAGAAGGCGTAATCTGCCCAAAGGCGCTTTCAGTTTTTTCCTCTAGGGACTTGTTTGTTGAAGTTTTATTCACAGATTGGTCCCTGGTGTTCAACACCTCATAACTCCGCAGCCGTAACTCCGATTGTGGTGAATCCAACACCCACATCTTCGTCTCTTCGAGCCCAAACTTTTGGTACCATTTTCACAATGGTTTGACATTCTTAAAATGACCATTTTGCCCTTGCCGTTAACCAGCCCCTTTCGAGAGAGAATGTTTTTCGGTGATTCTTTCCGCGATCTTTCTGCGCTGCTCCCCGGTGTATTATTCATCCCCAGGCAAGCCACAACCACCATTTGCATGATAGCCATGCAGTAGCATTGGTTTTCAACTTGAATCTTTAATAACTGTATGCTTGTTTTGCTACTATTGTCGTTATTTCTGTTATGCTTATGGATCGGTGGTTACCGTCATGCTTTGTTTTCTTGCACTCGGTTATCATGAATTACTTGCTAGTATTACTTTCATATTGGTCGTGCTTGATAGTAGTACATGTTGGGTTGGTCATGTTCTTCGGTGCATGACTAACGTCGGGTACCGAGTATCGTTATTATGCATTGTTCCTTTGCTGTTAGTTGGTTAAGTGATTACTCGGTAATGTTATTGATGTGTTCTTGCATGGTACATAATGTTGATGATAATGGTCATGTTATGCTGTGAGTAGTGTTGTACTTGTAATATTCATGCTCATCATTATGGTATGCTCAGTTGGATATGATTAATTGTTGATATGGTGGATAGTTATGTTGTACCCTCATGCTTATGTTGATATCTTGCTCATGCGTTGTAATTGCATCATGTTATTTTATCATGGCTCAACATATTTGCGTTCAAGTTTAACCGGATTAAATTGAACTTGAACAACTGTTGGCTGAGTCATGGTGCGACCATATCGAGCTAACCAGTGCAACCACGCTTACCTTTATGGGAAGGTCCTAACTGGGTCTATTGTCATGCCTCTCGCCGGTGCCTCCAACGAGGGAAGGTTATGGGCGCGCGCTACCCTGATCAGGTAGGCAGACATAAGCCTGGTGTGCTCGTTGTTGTTGTTATACTCGGGTTGTCCCTGTTTAGGACGGTTTATGTTTTGGCCACGACGGTGGCCGTTGGTGCCTTTGGTAGGCACAGGGCCACCCAAGACTTAGCCCAAAGGGGAGTTGGTCGGAGTGGCCGGGAGAGTGACAGTAGATCGGTTTTGTCGGAACGCCGTTGGTCCACCCGAATGGGAGTGCGAGGCCATGGGTTCCGTAGTGTGGGTACAATGTACTAGCCTCTGCAGAGTGTATATTAAATCTATCGATAGCCGCGCCTGCGGATAAGGGCCCAATTCGTAGTTGGTCACACTATGAGTCAACAATATTAATAATAACTTAATTAATGACAACCCCAGTTCGATGATGAGATAAGTTGGTTGTGATCGCCGGAAAGATCACCGTTTGAGACCAAGTGTTGGCCATGGTTGTGATCGCTGGAAAGATCACCGTTTGAGACCAAGTGTTGGTCATGGTCGTGATCATTGAAAAGATCACCGTTTGGTTACGAGGTAGCCCGTTGAACCCAGAGTGGTTCCGCTTGTGATCCGTGAATGATCACCGTGGTATCGAGGATACCGAGTTGTTGGATATTCGTGATGTTGTGCGAGAATCATGGGTAGATATCAAGCTCCTTGTGGTCATTTAATGATTACTACGGTATTGTTTATACCAAGCTTGATTTGATCCTGAGATGATCGTGCGATGTCCGAGATTGGTAAGTGATGCATGTGATGGTTACCCGAGCAGAATAAGTGGTGCATATAGTGTCATCATGTTGCATGCTTGTATCGACAGATTTATATGTTCATGCCATGTTCATATTGTTCTAGTTGTATCATGTTCATGTTGTTCATGCCATGTTATCCTGATGATCGCATGATAATTCCTGCTTAACCTGTAATTGCCATGTTGTTGTTTGTCTTGAACGCTTCTGGTTATTGTGAGCTTGCAAGTACATTCAATGTACTGACCTGGCGTATCATACCAGTTTGCAGGTCATGCCGGATTTGATTGCTTGCTTTTCGTGGTTTCCATTCGTGCGAGCTAGGACAAGCGTTCCAGCCAGAGTCCCTACCAAGTGGAGTTCACCACCGTCGTCTTTGTTCCGCTGCTAGAGTTCCGCTGCTTCCAGTTGTTCTACTGCTTGCATAGAGCAACAGTGGCAGGCGTAGTGTCGCTGTGCCGATGTAATTCCCTGTTATATCAGAAACCCTTGTACCCAAATAGATTGTAACAAAGAGTTGATTTGTCCTATGCTAAGCAGTGCCGTATTCCAGAAGACTTCATCTCGATCTCTGGGCTGGAATATGGGGCGTTCCGATAGTCTCCCCAACACTCAACTCTCTCTCTCTCTCTCTCTCTCTCTCTCTCTCTCTCTTAGATTTGGTTATGGTGGAAGAGTGATTTGAGTTTGAAGCAACTTGGGAAGGCTAGAAATCAAGTTTCAAACAATAGGAATGGAATCTCTTGATCTCAACGCACGAGTAGGTGGTTCTCTCTCAGAAAATGAATGGTGGAACTGTAGGCACGTTCTGACGGCTCTCTCTATGAATAAAGAGGGGGTGGAGGGGTATATATAGCCTCCACACAAAATCCAACCGTTACACACATTTGACTCATCTCGGTGGGACCGAATGGTTAAACTTAGTGGCACCGATTAGTTCAAAAATGTGAACGTTAGGAATCTCAGTGGGACGAACTGGAACAACTCGGTGAGACTGATGTGCTAGGGCTTAGGGAAAATATCATCTCGATGACGCTGATTGCATCAACTCGCTGAGACCGAAGTGAAGCAATAAGCAATAGAGAATTTGTCAAGCCAACTAGGTGAGACCGATCGCATAAACTCGGTGAGACGAAAATAAATGCAACAAGTCACAGAGCGTTGGCAAGGCCATCTCGTTGAGACCGAGATCCGTATAGGTTAGACCGAACTGTTAGGGTTTCTGATAGTGGCTATGTCATATGAACTCGGTGGCTCCGGATAGAAAGAATTGGTGGGGCCGAGTTGGAGTTTTGGGTTTGGTCATATCTGGATGCAAAACATGACTGAGGATTTTGTAGCAATATCACTAAGCACTTGAGCAAGTAAGCCATTAAGCAACACCTCATCCCATTTTAATAGTATTGGCTTTCCTATGGACTCAATGTGATCTTGGATCACTAAAATAAAGATGACGAGTCTTGAGCTTTTGCCAATCTTTGTCCTTAGCATTTTGAAGGGGTTCCACATCCTATTGTCCATGCCATGCCATTGTTGAACTTGTCTGAAATACACTAGATAGAGCAATTAGTCCAACAAGAAATATGTTGACATTAATTACCAAAATCACCCAGGGAGCACTTGTGCTTTCAACCTCCCCCTTTTTGGTAATTGATGACAACATACATCAAAGCTTTAAATAAATATATGAAGAGTAGTAAGCAAAGCTTTGAAGAAACATGTAACATGCATAAGCTCCCCCTACATGTATGCAATCATGGACAGATAAGATAGAAGAACATGTGAATGCATTGCATGGCATCGTAGGTAATGAGTTACATGTATCTTGGCTATATGCATCACAACAAACAATATGATTGAATGATGTACCTTCATGTTTGTGAATCCCTCTTGTAAACAGTATGTACAACAACAAGATATCATCATGCACATGAGTATGATGCATATACTTACCTTGTGGTTCTTGAACTGACTTTGAAGGAATAAACTTGAGAAAATAGGGTTAGATAACACAAGAACACTCCAAACAAAATAATTTCAAGATCCACAAGAATACCAAGGATGGGATAACATGTAGTAGGTGAGTACCACAGAGTGAGTACTTCACTCAGATATTGACATGTCCCCAAAGATTTAAAGATTTGCAATAAGTTCCAAGGATTTTTTTCTCCCCCCTTAAGCAAAGACTATTTCTCCCCCTGAATCAAACATTTGATAATGGGAGAAGGTAGGGTGAGATAAAATCAGATAAGAGATAAATCAATTCAAACAGAGCAAAAAGAATCAATTATACTAACATGTCCTTCCCCTCTTAAAGACATGTGACTTCTCTCATATTGTTAACATGCATCTTTAGAAGAGCTTAGATGTCTCTCTTTCTTTTGATGAGTTTGATAAGCTTTGACGTGCTCTCTCCCTCTCCCCCCTTTGACATCAATTTCCAAGAAGGGCAACTTCAGGAATATGAGTCAGGTAGATATGGTGCTTGAGAGTCACTACAAAGCAGCATGTAGCTTAAGATGCGGATATAGGAAAAGAATCATGAGTGGAGCTGAAGAGATAGGCAAATTAAAGTGGCAAAATGTTTTCACAGCAGTGAAATCGGTGACCCCGATTTGTTTCTATCAGTGACTCCGAGATAGCGGAGCCATTGAAGATGCTCATCGATGAGACCGGGCTAGTCCATGTCAGTTGTATCGATGAACTATGTACAAGGAAACCTTGTATTTCGGTCTAGCCGATGGGCTTGGATCAGTGAGACCGAGTTCAGCGCAGAGGAAAATTTTGTCAACTCAGCTCACTTGGCAAATGAAATCTCACAAAGATTTGCAAGGAATTTTCATAAGGATTTGTAGTGAATTAACTAGAGACTAGTAAAACAAAAATACAAAAGAGATCGAGATGATTTTTGTTTTGTTTTAGAAGGGAAGCACAAGAAGAGAAGCAAATAGAAAAACAATATACAATGGTACACTAGAGAACTTCATCTAGAGTTGGTCGGCGACATAGTCACCTATGTTAGAGTATATTAACTTAGGAGTCAAGTGAGATCACTTGATCATAGGTCATACTCATTGTTAAGCTCAAAATGGGGTTACCATTTTTCATTTAAGCATTTTGATGTATTCACATCTTGTTGAGTTGCTTTAACTCATGACTTGGAGAAAAGCTTCTCTAAGATGGATTGACATACCTTGGGTTGAACTTGATCATGTAGTTGAACTTATATTGGTTACTCAAAGTTGATGTAGACCATCTAGAGTTGGGAGCAGCCTTTGGAGTTGAAGTTCATCTTCCTACATGAGTTAGTCTTGCAAGGAATAGCACTTGTGTATCCAAATTGACTATAATGAAATTTGACATATTGAAATAGTCAAAGGATACTTAGAGTGAGTTCATGCTTCCTTGAATTCAACCATCGAACCATAGATACTTGGTGATTTAGAAATTTCTCAAGATGTGAGTGGCTTGCAATCTCCTAGATTTGGGCTCATCGAATTACCTACTAGGGTTAGATAACATGCAAGGAGTGCAAATATATATCCAAGACAAAAGATCATCATCATAAGAGAAATATGAAGGGTTAGTCACAAAGGCTCATGCCTTGCATGTATCCAAATGGAATCTCTATTCCAAGTTTGAGGCATGAATGATATTCAGTTCACCTCTCAAATGGCAAAATATCTTTTCATCAAGCGGTTTAGTGAATATATCCGCCAATTGCTTGTCGGTACGAACATGCTTAAGATTGATGTCTCCTTTAGCAACATGATCACGAATGAAATGATGAAGAACTTCAATAAGCTTAGTTTGAGAATGTTGCACGGGATTGTGAGCAATCTTAATAGCACTCTCATTGCCACGAAGCAATGGAACATATTTCACATGTATCCCATAATCTTTAAGAGTTTGGGTCATCGAAAGTTATTGAGAACATCATGATCCCACGATAATGTATTCCACTTCGGCAGTGGGTAAGGATTTCAAGTTTTGTTTCTTGTAGGACCAAGAGACAAGGGATCTACCAATAAATTGACAAGTACCGGAAGTGGACTTTCTATCAGCCTTGTCACCGGCATAATCCGAGTCAGAATAGCCAACAAGATTAAAAGATGACATAGGATACCAAATGCCAAAGTTTGGTGTATGAATTAAATATCTCACTATCCTTTTCACGGCCTTAAGATGACACTCTTTAGGAGCCGCTTAATATCATGCACACATGCACACACTTAGCATAGTATCAGGACGGGAGGCACATAAATATAACAATGAACCAATCATAGAATGATAAACCTTTTGGTCAACCGGATTGCCATCCTTAGTCAAGTTAAGATGTCCACTAGTAGGCATGGGTGTTTTCATACCTTTGCTTTCTTGCATGTTGAACTTCTTGAAAAGATCTTTGGTATACTTTGTTTGTGAGACAAAGGTGCCTTCCTTAGTTTGCTTGATTTGCAACCCAATGAAAAAATTCAGTTCATTCATCACATACATCTCAAACTTCTCCAACATTAGCCTTCCAAACTTTTCACTAAAATGGGGGTTAGTAGAACCAAATATGATCGTCCACATAAATTTGGCATACAAATAATTTACCATTAACCCTTTTAGTAAAAAGTGTAGAACCAATTTTCTCAATTTCAAAGCCTTTTTCAATAAGAAACTTAGTCAAGCATTTATACCAAGCTCTAGGAGCTTGTTTAAGACCATAAGGATCTTTGTGAAGTTTGTAGACATGATTAGGTTTCTTGGGATTAACAAAGCCGGGAGGTTGTTTAACATAAAATTCCTCCCCAATTTCACCATTTAGAAAAGCACTTTCAATTTCCATTTGATATAAAGTGATATCATTGTGATTGACATAAGCAAGTAAGATGCGAATGGACTCAAATCTAGCAATGGGGGCATATGTCTCACTATAGTCCATACCTTCGACTTGAGTGTAGCCTTGAGCGAGACGGGCCTTATTGCGTAAAACTTGTCCATCTTCATCTTGCTTATTCCGAGACATGCATTTGGTTCCAACGACATTATGATCTTCATTGGGCTTTTCAACCAATGTCCACACTTGATTCCTCTCGAAGTTGTGCAGCTCTTCGTGCATAGCATTTATCCAATCCGTATACTCGAGAGCTTCTTCAACCTTCATAGGTTCAATGCTTGAAATGAATGAGTAATGTTCACAAAAGTTAGCCAAATGAGTTTTAGAGCGAGTAATTCTCCCAGTTTAGATGTCATCGAATATTTGTTCGACGAGATGATCTCGCTCTAACTCGTGGAAGCTTTTGCTTGGGTTGAGGTGGAACATCCTCATCATTGTCTTCTTGTTCATTGTTGTTGGCGTTGTCGTTCGCGTGTGGAGGTGTAGAAGGAGGTCGAGGTTGATCATCTTGATGTACTTCCTCATTTCCTTCGTCTTGACGTGTTCCACTTGTTGATGCCTCCAAGTCAACTTGTGGTTCACCTTGATGTGAAGTTGAGGCTTCCACTTGTATGGATACTCTCCCTCACCTCCGTTGGGCAAATCTTACCAATAGACAAGTCTTGAATTGCTTCCAATGGATCTTTCTCTCCTACTTTAATTGGCAATTGCTCTACTTGTGAGTCGTTAGATTCATAAAACTTCACATCTACCGTTTCTTGAACCTTTCGGGTGAAATTGTTGTAGACATGACAAGTGTGAGAGTTTGAACCGTAACCGAGTAAGAAACCTTAGATTTAGGAGCAAATTTTGAATGATGATGCTTATCAGAATGTAGCACTTTGAGCCAAATACTCGAAAGTATCCAAGTTGGGGTTTGTTACCGGTGAGTAGCTCGTATGCCGTTTGGCCGAGAAGCTTGTGAAGATATAATAGATTCATCGCATGACAAGCTGTCTCAACTGCTTCCTCCCAAAAGTGTATTGGCTTCTTGTATTCATCAAGCATCGTTCTCGCCATCTCGATAAGTGCCCGATTCTTTCTTCCTATCAACAACTCCATTTTGTTGAGGTGTGTATGTAGTCGAGAACTCATGTGAAATCCATTCTTCTCGTCAAGAAAGGTATCCACATTTGCGTTCTTGAACTCCGTTTTGTTGTCACTTCGAACCTTCTTGATCTTCACTTCAAATTAGTTTTGGGCCTTCTTGGCGAAGTTCATGAAGATCTTTTGGAACTGTGATTTGTCATCAAGAAAGAACACCCATGTAAATCTTGAAAAATCATGAACAATGAACAAACCGAAGGAGTTGCCACCAAGGCTCTTATAAGCATTGGGACAAAAAAGATCCATGTGAAGTAGCTCAAGTGGTCTTCTCGTGGTCATGATGTTCTCCACGAGATGACTTCCTCCAACTTATTTCTTCTTGACAAGCACTATAAAGTCTATACTTGTTAAATATAACATCTTTAACACCAAGGATATGATCACCTTTAATAATCTTATCAAGATTTCACATGCCAACATGACCTAACCGTCTATGCCATAACGATCTTTAGAAGATTTAACAATTAAACAAGTGCAAGGTTTGGCTCTCTTAGTGAAGTCAACAATGTATAAATCACCTCTACAGTACCGGTAAAGACAATATTATGATTATCTCGATGAAACACTTGGCAATCTACTTCGGTAAATAGAACATTGAAACCAAAGTCAGCTAGTCTAGATTCGAAAAGAAGATTGTAGCCAAGAGATTCAATGAGCATAACATTTTGATAGAGCCATCATTGGATATGGCCACCTTACCAAGGCCAAGTACCTTACCCTTGGAGTTGTCTCCAAAAGTGACATACTTGCATGGACCATCATTCTTAGCAAGCTCGCGGAACATGTCTTTATCTCCGGTCATGTTATCAGTACATCCACTATCAAGAATACACTCTTTTCCTCCGGCCATATAGTCATGAAGATTAGCCATGAGACCAAAATGCCTCATAGACTCCTCAAGGTCGGCATCACTATCTTCGTCTTCACGTAATAACCATGCTAAACATCATCATCCATGTGATCATCACCTAGGTCAAGTGATTTGTTAGATTTATGACCATGACAATGTTCAAGTTTATGAATTCTAATTGTCTCTGAAATGATGCTACTAATGACTCCAACATTTCATTTGGCACACATAAGATCGCCGAGCTCAAATAGACATTCATCAAACTTGGGATCACTAGGTTCCATATTTTGAAGATCAATGGACTTTTGAAGAATCTCATCTAGATCTTTCAAGGAGTAATTCGGAAAGTGTTCTTCAAGGTAATTCCGTATAGTATATGCGCATTAAAAAGTAAGCAAGCACACAAGCAAATTTCTAGGCAATCCTCTAATGATAAGATCAATAGTCATAAGATTGTGAACCATGTCAAGATACTCATCGGGGGTAGGATGCAAATGATCAATGGGAGGCACATAAGGGCTAGTAATGTACTTTTTCAAATCATATTCATTGAAAATCACAAGCATTTCATTTTTCCAAGAACCATTAAACTCCCCCATCAAGAATAGGCAGTCTATGTCTAATACTCTCGAACGTAGACTCATCCATCTTCCTCCAATGGCGATTAAACCAAAGCAATGGAGACCAATGTTCTGATACCAATTGAAAGGATCGAGAAGAGGGGTCTAGGAGTGTGACGCCCGGATAATTAAGCTACAGTAAACCCTCGTTAATGGTGTCATGTCATCACATTACTATTGCTAATCCTCGGTTGATCCAAGTCACAATCCAAATTCAAATTTAAAATAAAAGTCCAAATTCAAATTTCTCAAACATGAAAGCAAAATGTTCAGAGTCTTGTAAATAATCTTTGGATATTTGTCCTGTTGAAACCCATATTTTATAAATTATTTAATTGCCCTTAAATGAATAAAACAGGGGTCAAAATAATATTTTTAAATCACTTTTAAATTTATAAAAATTCTAAGGCTTTCCAACTGCTTCTTAAACTTCTTGAGGCAGTGCTAAATACTACATAATAATTATTGAGACAAGTTACACTTTTTACAAAAGTCTTTTGGAGCAACAAAAAAAATACAAGAGAAAGAAAGGCCTCCCCTGACCCCTGGGCCTTGGCCCATCTCACCGAGCCAGCCCACCTACCCCCACCGGTCGCCTACTCCTCCTGTGCCCCTGGCACGGTCGCTACAGGGGCGGGTTGCCCCGGACCACCTCGCCGGCGTCGTCGCTGGGAGGATAAGGCCGCCACCCGCGCCTCCTCGGGCTCCTCCCCTGCCACTCCACTCACCCCACTTCCCCTTCCCCTAGATCTCGCTTCCCCTCACTCTCTCCCTGTCATCGCCCCTACTCTGTCAAGCGAGACATAGTCGAGTATTCAGCGATCACAGAAGGCGGCAAGCAATGGTGGTTGTGGCTGAGTCGAATTCGAGTGGTGGACTGGGTCATGTATTGGGCCATGGGCCGCGTGAGTGTAGTGGTAATGTGTGTGTGTGTCTGGAGCATTATATAAGCTCACCTCACTGTAGCAGTACGGCATCGATTGAGATATATCAAAAAGAAATAGTCTATTCTCCCCTCTTTTCGTGTCCTGTTTCTCCTCTCCCTGAGCTTCTTCTTCTCCAAGCCGCTACCTGCGCCCCCCGTTCCCGAATCCTAGGGTTTACCCCAAGGCAAGGACACGACAGTTGGTATCAGATTGCCTTGTCGATTCGTTGTTCCCCGCTTCCTCGAGATCGGACCGTAACATCGACCGATCGGTTGTGCGGCTGCTCCGATGGCCGCCTGTAAATCCGAGATCGGCGTTGGTCTGGTTCAGAGAGGGTGATGACGGCTTCGTTCAAGCCAAGCGGGCAGACAAGATACTTGGTGGAGGCCATGTCGACGTTTGAGGAATGCGTGCTTCAGGAGCTGACAACCCTCAAGGCGATTGGGGAGAAGGTGTCGCGCATCGAGGAGATCAGCGCACGACTCGACGACCTCGATGCGAAGTTCTCCGAGCAGGTACAACGCCTGGATCAGGTACAAACCAAGGTGGACCTCTCGGTCACTTCAATTGGGGAGATCCATCAGGAGCAGGTTCATGTGGCGCGAGTGATCAAGGAGTCCCATAGTACACAGGACGCGGATCTGGATCGGCTGGCGCAACCTGGGTGTTTAGCCGCGTCTCCGACGGCCGCTCAAGCAGGGTCATGTGCTCAAATTCCACCACCAATTCGACGACCATTCGATCCAGGCAGAGCACCTCCTTCTCCACGCCCTCCTCACGAGCAGAGCTCCAAGCGGCCGTGGATGCCCAAAATGGAATTTCCCCATTTCGATGGAGATGGGGTGCGCATGTGGCTGGACAATTGTGAGGTCTATTTCCAGCTCTATCAGATCCCGGACGGATTCAAGCTTATGTCAGCCTCTCTGCATCTGCAAGGCAATGCGGCCCACTGGTATCAGGCGTGCAAGCATACCGACGCTTGTGCAGATTGGCCACGCTTCAGAAAGGCAATTCTGCAGGAATTTGATGTTAACGTCCACCGCAATTGCCGCCGTGAGTTACTGCTACTGAGACAGGAAGATACAGTGCAGCAGTACCGTACGTTGTTTAATCAATTGGTCTATCAAGTGAAACTGTATGATGCAGCTCTCAGTGAAACTATGCTGGTCACCCAATTCATGCTAGGACTGAAGGAAGAAATCCGGTCTGCCGTGGAGTTGCAGTTACCCTCCACTGTCTTAATGGCAGTAGAATATGCACTGGTACAGGAGGCAGTATTGGAACGCCAAAAACTTTAGACAAGCAAAGTTCAGAAGCAATTCAGCAACACCAAATACTCTGCACCTCGACAGGACCAAGCTTCTCGACCTCAGTTTGTTGCAGGAGAGTTGTGGCGTGCAAAACAACTGAAGGAATTCAGGAGAGCAAATGGATTGTGTTACAGCTATGGGGAGAAATACGCCCAAGGTCATGTTTGTGCCAATAAACCACCTCTACAACTCAAGGCACTGCAAGCGCAAGAAATTGAGGGGCAGCTATCTGATGAAATCCTCAATGCCATTTCTGCTGAAGAAGCTGTAGAGGAAGTAGCAGCTTACTTGTCTATTAATGCTATAGCTGGTTCTGAGAATCCAAAAACCATCAGACTTAGAGCCCTAGTGGAAAACAAAGTAATGTTGCTGTTAGTAGATTCTGGTAGTTCTCATACATTCATTGACAGGCAACTAGCAGACAAGTTGAAACACAAAGCAACTGCTCTCAATAAACCTTTACAAGTTAAAGTGGCCAACGAAGAACAATTGCAATGTGACACTGAGATGTCAGGTCTTCAATGGTGGATCAGTGGGCACACCTTCACTTCAGACATGAAAGTTCTGGACCTTGGTGGCTATGATGCAATCTTAGGAATGGACTGGCTGGCTAAGTGGGGAGCCATGACTTGCCACTGGGAAGAAAAATGGCTACAGTTTGAGAAACAAGGGCAACAGATCAAGTTACAAGGGGTGGTGGAGAAACAACAAACTGGAATTAAACCCATCTCCATGGAACAAATGCTCAAATGACAAAAAGGGAATGACATATGGGCTACTGTAGTGCTGTCACCAGCATTACACACTGAAAAATCAAAGCTACCAGAGTGCATTCATAAAACCCTAGCTGACTTTGCTGATGTATTTGATGACCCTCAATAGTTACCACCCCACAGGGCATTTGATCATGCCATCTCTTTGCTTCCTGATAGTACACCAGTCAATGTCAGACCCTATAGATATAATCCTCAACAAAAAGGATGAGATTGAAAGACAAATCAATGAGATGTTAGCTTCTGGTTTAATTAAACCAAGTATGTCACCCTTTGCTTCTCCTGTTCTCCTAGTGAGAAAAAAAGATGGGACATGGAGATTCTGTGTGGACTACAGAAGGCTAAATGCATTAACGGTGAAAAACAAGTTTCCTATGCCTGTGGTTGATGAATTGTTGGATGAGCTGGCTGGGGCAAAATGGTTTTCCAAATTGGACCTAAGATCTGGCTACCATCAGATCAGAATGGTGGAGTCAGATGAGGAGAAGACTGCATTTAAAACACATCATGGGCAATATCAGTTCAGAGTGATGCCTTTTGGTATGACAAATGCTCCTGCCACATTTCAGTGCCTGATGAATCTCATTTTTGGCAAGTATGCAAGGAAATTTGTATTGATTTTCATGGACGATATTTTAATATTTAGTGAAACACTGGAAGATCATGTGGAACATTTGAGACAAGTCTTACAAACTTTAAGGACAAATCAGCTTTATGCAAAGATGTGCAAGTGTTGCTTTGCAACTCAGGAAATCAGCTACTTGGGACATGTGATTTCTGACAAGGGTGTGGCCACAGATCCTGAGAAGACTAAAGCCATGGAACAATGGCCTCAACCTACTTCCTTTACTGAATTGAGGGGGTTTCTGGGGTTAACTGGCTACTACAGGAAGTTTGTTCCCCAGTATGGCATTCTAGCCAAACCTCTGACATCCCTCTTGCAGTTAAAGAATTTCCATTGGACACCTACAGCTCAACTGGCCTTTGAAAAGCTCAAAACAGCTATGTCTTCCACACCTGTACTAGCACTACCTGACTTCTCTAAATCATTTGCAGTAGAAACAGATGCCTGTGACACTGGCATTGGTGCTGTCCTCACTCAGGAAGGCCACCCAGTGGCATACTACAGCAAAGCTCTAGGAGTCAACAACCAGAAGCTCCCAACTTATGAGAAAGAATTCATGGCAGTAATGATGGCAGTGGATAAGTGGAGATCGTACCTTAGCAGAGGGCCATTTGTGATCAAAACAGATCACAAAAGTTTATGCAACTTGGAAGATCAAGTGCTACACACTGACTTGCAGAAAAAGGCCATGGCAAAGCTAGCTGGGTTACAATTCAAATTCCAGTATAAAAAGGGCTCAGAAAACAAAGCAGTTGATGCCTTGTCTAGAGTTGGACATGTTTTTGCTGTTCAAGCAGTCTCTACTGCTCAGCCTGTCTGGATACAAGAGGTGGTGAACTCTTATGCAGTAGACACCAGAGCACAGGAGTTACTGACCAAACTTGCCATTTCCCCTGAAGCTGAACCAGGATTTGCCCTGTCACAAGGTCTCATCAGATTTCAGGGTAGAATTTGGATTGGAGCTAATTCTGGCCTGCACACCAAACTCATTGAGGCATTTCATGCATCTCCTATAGGGGGCACAGTGGGATTCAAGCTACTTATCAGAGAGTGAAGAAATATATCATTGGAATGGCATCAAGCAAGATGTGCAGAATTTTGTGCAACAATGTCAAATCTGTCAACAGGCCAAGCATGAACATTGTAAATATCCAGGGTTACTTAATCCTCTGCCTATTCCAGCTAGAGCCTGGGAAGATGTGACTATGGACTTTGTGGAAGGACTTCCTAAGTCAAATGGGTTCAGTGTGATCATGGTAGTGGTGGACAGATATTCCAAGTACAGCCACTTTATTCCTCTCAAACATCCATACTCAGCTGCAACAGTTGCTCAAGTATTCATGCAAAATATAGTCAAACTTCACAGTATGCCAATAACCATCACTTCTGACAGAGACACTATATTCACTAGCAATTTTTGGAAAGAACTGCTGGCCATTTGGGGCCCCAAACTACAGATGTCAACTGCTAGACACCCTCCGACTGACGGGCAAACCGAAAGAGTGAACCAGTGTTTGGAAATGTACCTAAGATGTGATGTTCATGACTCTCCAACCAAATGGCATAATTGGTTGGCATTAGCAGAACTTTGGTACAACACCACTTATCACTCTTCTCTCAGCTGCACACCTTTCAAGGCTTTGTATGGTCAAGATCCTCATATGGGACAGTTTCTTAGACCTCCTGAAGATGCATCTCCTGATGTACAGCAGTGGCTTCAGGAAAGGCAGGCCTATGCTGAACATCTTAAACACCATTTACAAAGAGCTCAGCAGAAGTGCAAAGCAGAGGCTGACAAACATCGTTCTCCTAGAGAGTTTGCAGTAGGGGAAGATGTCTTCTTGAAACTACAACCATATGGTCAACTCTCATTACTCAACAGACCATGTCCCAAGCTTGCTTTCAAGTATTTTGGTCCGTTCAAGATACTGGAAAAGATTGGCCCAGCAACATATAAATTGGAGTTGCCACCGGATGCCCAGATTCACAATGTGTTTCATGTCTCTCAGTTGAAGCAGCATGTTCCTGACCACACTCCAGTGTTCCAGTCCCTTCCAAAACTGCCTCACTTGGATACTGAAGAATTGTCTCCTACTGAGATTCTGGATCGGCGTTTGGTCAAGCGGGGCAATGCTGCCTTGTTACAAGTTCTGGTGCGTTGGGCGACCCAACCAGTCGAGTTTGCTACCTGGGAAGACTACACCGCACTTCAGAAGAAATTTCCGGAGGCAGCAGTTTGGGGACAACCTGCTTCTCAAGGAGAGGGCACTGTCATCGCCCCTACTCTGTTAGGCGAGACAGAGTCGAGTATTCAGCGATCACAGAAGGCGCAAGCAACGGTGGCTGTGGCTGAGTCGAATTCGAGTGGTGGAATGGGTCATGTATTGGGCCATGGGCCGCGTGAGTGTAGTGGTAATGTGTGTGGGTCTGGAGCATTATATAAGCTCACCTCACTGTAGCAGTACGACATCGATTGAGATATATCAAAAGGAAATAGTCTATTCTCCCCTCTTTTCCTGTCCTGTTTCTCCTCTCCCTGAGCTTCTTCTTCTCCAAGCTGCTACCTGCGCCCCCCGTTTCCAAATCCTAGGGTTTACCCCAAGGCAAGGACACGACACTCCCGCGGCGGATCCCCTCCGTCCTGACGTCGCACCTCCGTGGCCACGGAGCCCTTCCAACCTCGTCGGCATGTCCACGACCTCCGCCGTCCTCTCCGACTTCCTCTACGCCGACGTATTGGACCGAGGGCAGCTACAAAGATGACCCCGAGCTCTCCGTCCACCGTTGCCTCGCCGGTCGCCGTCGCCAACTCCGGCCGCCTCTGCTGCTCCTAAACCGTTCGCCGGCCGCCTTGCGCCGCTAGGTGAGCTCCCCATCCCCGCGCTCGTCTCCCCCTCTCCTCTCTGTTCCGTCGTAGGACGCCGTTCGCGGCACCTCACTCGTGCATGGCCTAGCCACCGTGCCCCGTCTCTGCTCGCGCCCGCCATGGCCGCGTCCTTGGACTGCACCCTGTAGCCGCCTCGCGCCTGCTTCGCGCGTCCTGGCCACGACCGCCTGCGCCCGGCGCGCCATTGCGTGGCCTCGCCATCGCCTGCTGCTGCTCGCTCGCAGCTGCCCACGCACAGCTGCTTCTGCAAGTGCTGCTGCCCCGTTGATGCACCTGTTGCTGCTTGCCTACTTTTAGCCACCGCTGCTACCCCTTGTGTGCTACTGTTGATTACTGTAGCTATGGCTAGCTTTACAAATATCACACTGACTAAGCCCCTAAACATCCCCTAATCAGAGGTTAAACAGTTGTTAATATGTCTAAAAAAATATGGGATGATAGTACACTTGACAAGGCTCAAATGTGTTAACTGGACCAAATCCATTTGATGCATGGTTTAAATCATATGAAAATCACAAATTGCTATCTTATGCTAACAGAGAACAGATTTAACCTCTCCCTGTGTTGTGTGTGCCGCGCGTGTGGCCGGCTGGGTTCTGCCCGGTAGTGGCCGGCCCTTGTTAGTACTAGGTTTAGCTAGTAGTATTAATTAGTGCTAAGTTAGTCTAGTAGTAGATGACATGTAGGCCCTCATTAAATAAGTTAGGTTTATTTAATTGTTTAGGTAAATAGTGCATGACATGTGGGTCACAGCTCTCCTTTTGACTAGTCAAATTGACTTGGTCAACTCGGATTAAAAGTAATTTAGAAACTCTAGGATATTATTAAAACTTTGAAAAATCATATAAAATAATCCTTAGCTCGGATGAAAATCTTTTGTACATGAAAGTTGCTCAGAACGATGAGACGAATCCGGATACGTCCTCCGTTCGTTTGACACACATCCCTAGCATAGCAAACGTTGAACTTTCCCCCTCCGGTTCATCTGTCCGGAACCGGAAAAACTTTCCCGGATGTTTCCCCATTCGCCAGTATCGCCTAACGCTACGTTAGATCACCTCTGCTCCGCTTATTGTCTTGTTGTGCATATGTTTGCGTGTATTTACTGTTTCTTCCCCCTCTTCTCTCCGGTAGACCCCGAGACTGCCGCTGATGCCGCTGTGATCGACTACGTCGACGGCGACCCCTTCTTCTTGTTTGAGCAACCAGGCAAGCCCCCCCTTTGATCATCCCAATATCGCCCATTCTATACTCTCATGCTTGCATTAGATTTTGCTACTGTTATTGTTTGCTCCTATTCTGATGCATAGCCTGCTTTTGTACCTGCTTATTGTTACCTACCTGCTTATCCTAAACTGCTTAGTATAGGTTGGTTAGTGATCCATCAGTGACCCCCACCTTGTCCTTGTTGCCCCTGCTTCATCTTCGACGTCTCGATCAACGTGATCGATGACCAGAGCCCAACACCTTACATCACATCACGCCCTTTTTGTTGCTCGACTCTGTAGAGCTACTATCGAGTGCCGAGGGTGATCCCTCATAACACACTCCTGATGATAATTCTGTAGTGTAGCTATTCGGTCGTGGTCATCGAGGGTGATTTCCTCTTTCACCATTCCCGATACGGCTCTGTCGTTCAACACCTCAAGTGTGAACCTCGAGAGTGGTCCCTCTTATGTTCACCTTGATGATTACATCGAGTGGAATCCACCGAGGGTGATTCCTCGGGTTTTCCCCTTGATGTCTGGACACACAGTTACCTTGACCTTACTGGAGACCGTTGTGAAAGTCAGGCGGGCCCGGAGAGCACCCGTGCGATGTGACAGTGGCGGCTGGCTGTTTAGCGATATCACCCAGGAGGGGTGATAGCTCCGGACTTGTCCCGACAGCCGTCACTCCTTTTAATAATGCACTAACAGGTTTGGGTATTTGTTCTGAGTTGGCCTTTGGCCTTTACGCACTAACCACCACGCAAGAATAGTTATGGGCCTTGACGTCGCAGTATCAGCCGAAGCTTTGTCAGACGTCCAGTTCAGCAGTGCGGCATGATCGGATCATGCTGGCCATCCGAGGCGGTGCTGGTATCCACCCTGCTCGCAACAACCCGGAGTGCTGCGGGCAATGGGCCCAAGACCCCGGAGTGCTTAGGATGTAGACCGGCGGGGACCTCTCTGCTGAGCCTAGGTAGGGCTGCGACGTGTTGATCTTCCGAGGGCGGGCATTAATCCCAGAAAGGTGTGTCCGGCTAGAGTGATCGAGCGTGTTGGGTAACGTGGTGCACCCCTGCAGGGAAGATCTTTATTCAAATACCGTATCCTCGGTAATGGACGTTCAGACTTGTATCCTGATCTTATACAACTAGAAATGGATACTTGATATGTGATGGATATGTGGCTCCGGGATTGCTTTCTCGCAGGGAGTCGAGGAAGGATCTCTGGGCATTAATGTTACAACATGCTTGTTAAATATAAACTGCTATTCTTTACTCTTCTACATGCTGCAAGATGCTTGGAGCTGCTTGAAGATGCTAGTCTTCGATAGGCTAGGCCTTCCCCTCTATTCTGGCATTCTGCAGTTCAGTCCACAGATACAACCCTTCCATTTGATACCAATGCATACTTAGTGTAGATCTGATGCTTGCGAGTACTTTGGATGAGTACTCACGGTTGCTTTGCTACCCCCTTTCCCCCTTCCTTCTTCTTTCCGGTTGATGCAACCAGATGGTGAGTCCTTGGAGCTAGATGCCACCGCCGACGGATACTACTACATGAAGGCCACCGAAGACCAGGAGTAGTTAGGAGGTCCCAGGCAGGAGGCCTTGCCTCTTCGATCGTTGCTGTTTTTGTGCTTGCCTTCTTAAGGCATCCTTGTCTAACTTATGTCTGTACTCATATATTGTTGCTTCCGCTGACTCTTGTGTATCGAGCTTGTATTCGAGCCCTCGAGGCCCCTGGCTTGTAATATGAAGCTTGTATTATTTCTATTTGTGTCTAGAGTTGTGTTGTGATATCTTCCCATGAGTCCTTGATCTTGATCGTACACATTTGCATGCATGATTAGTGTACGGGCGAATCGGGGGCGTCACAAGTTGGTATCAGAGCCGACTGCCTGTAGGATCCCCCTTTCCAACTCCTTGGCCGAAGTTGAGTCTAGTCTTTGGAAAACTAATTTACTAACATTGTTGTGTGGCTTACGGGCCCACGTCGCCATTGGGTGGTATTAGGATCTTTTACTCCTCGTCTATACTCTGGGACTCTGATCCCTCTTCTATTCGGGTTAAATGATTTTGCTAAATCTCACACTAGGTTCTCGTGATCACATCCACCCGGAGATTTGTATTACTCGTTTCTCGCATTGAGGGCCAAGTTCTGCTTCACAATATTCACTGACCGCAGGATCCTCTTATCGAGGGCACCCTGCGTTGTCACTTTCAAATCCCTCGCTCCAGTGGTTATCTTCGACGTTGATGTAGCCTTTGCTATGTCCCGTTGTTGTATCCCTCCATCGCATGCATGCGTGCCGCTATGTCTTGGATGTTTCTCTTATCCGAACTCATACGAACAGCGTGTAATTGGCTCTATATATGTATCAGTATGTCTTCAATGACTACTGCTTTGTACATACTGTGCCTTTGATCACTGTTCAAGTTACAGCATGAATGACTCCATACACTTGCTCCACCCCCCCTTTTTGCTAAACTACCCCCTATTGCATTAAGCAGGATGGTTAGACCCACTGGTCGTGACCGCCTGAATACATGGCCGGAATGATACAACAATTTGAGCTGAATCACCGGTTCATGGAACGAGTCATGGCTCAGTTCCCACGTCCCAATATGAATGAGCAACCAACCCCAATCACTCTGCATGACTTTGCGAGTCTCTACCCTGTCAGCTACCGTAGCTCAACTTAGCCACTTGATGCTGATGACTTGCTCAGTGACATCACTTTCGTGTTGGAGTTTGCTGATGTAGCCCTTGCCAACTATGTCACCTTCGCGACTTACTACCCAAAAGGCCCCGCTACTCAAATCGTAAGACACCCACATGCGTTCCTTACGTGTTGGAACCGCTAGCACTTGACCAGAATTCCAAGCTGCATTCCGCGGGCCAATGTCGAACCACCTTGGTTAGTCCCAACGTCCCCCATTGAACTTGAAAGGTTGGAATTCCATGTTTCCCCCATTGTTTTGAAGTCATCCACATCGACCTCATTCTGGGAATGGAATGGTCGAAAACATATACCACTTCTGTCATTTGCGTCACTAAATTCGTCCATCTATTACATCCTTCAAATGAGATAGTAAGTTACCATGCTCATCTTGTTCGTAATGCCGAAGCACGGATTTATTCCTTGTATGCGTTAAAACGATTCTCCTCTTGTGAGAATTGAAAACGCTCCAGCCGTTTGTGAATTCCAGGATGTCTTTCCAAAAAAACTACCCAGTCCATGATATTGAACGTGTTGAAGTTAAGTTTGCACTAAAGTTGTGGCAGCATTTCCTTCTTGGTAATCATTGCGAGATCTTCACCGATCATCAAAGTCTGAAGTATCTGTTACTCAGCTAGATCTGGATCTCCGTCAACAGCGATGTATGGAAACAATCACAGACTATGACTATGGTATTTCTTATACCCCTGGCAAGGTTATTGTCATGATCGATGCCCTAAGTCACAAGTCTTATTGCGACAACCCCATGGCTTATAAAGCCGAACCCCTGCAAGATGATCTCACTTACAGAGAGCATCTAATCCGCGTTCTCGTTCAAGCTGAACGTCGCGCCCGTCTGAGAGCTATCAAATTTCTAAAAAGTTTAGTGGTCAAGTCCTTTTGAAAAGGAAGTCACTTGGGATCTCGAGGATCGTCTTCGAGATGAATACCCCGCTTTGCTTCCTTCTACCTCCTAAAATCTCGGGACGAGATTTCTTGTAGTGGAGGAGAATTGTGACGCCCGGATAATTAAGCTACAGTAAACCCTCGTTAATGGTGCCATGTCATCACATTACTGTTGCTAATCCTCGGTTGATCCAAGTCACAATCCAAATTCAAATTTAAAATAAAAGTCCAAGATTCAAATTTCTCAAACATGAAAACAAAATGTTCAGAGTCTTGTAAATAATCTTTGGATATTTGTCCTGTTGAAACTCATATTTTAAAAATTATTTAATTGCCCTTAAATGAATAAAACAGGGGTCAAAATAATATTTTTAAATCACTTTTAAATTTATAAAAATTCTAAGGCTTTCCAACTGCTTCTTAAACTTCTTGAGGCAGTGCTAAATACTACATAATAATTATTGAGACAAGTTACACTTTTTACAAAAATCTTTTGGGGCAAAAAAAAATACAAGAGAAAGAAAGGCCTCCCCTGACCCCTGGGCCTTGGCCCATCTCACCGAGCCAGCCCACCTACCCCCACCGGTCGCCTACTCCTCCTGTGCCCCTGGCGCGGTCGCTACAGGGGCGGGTCGCCCCCGACCACCTCGCCGGCGTCGTCGCAGGGAGGATAAGGCCGCCACCCGCGCCTCCTCGGGCTCCTCCCCTGCCACTCCGCTCACCCCACTTCCCCTTCCCCTAGATCTCGCTTCCCCTCACTCTCTCCCGCGGCGGATCCCCTCCGTCCTGACGCCGCACCTCCGTGGCCACGGAGCCCTTCCAACCTCGTCGGCATGTCCACGACCTCCGCCGTCCTCCCCGACTTCCTCTACGCCGACGTATTGGACCGAGGGCAGCTACAAAGACGACCCCGAGCTCTCCGTCCACCGTTGACTCGCCGGTCGCCGTCGCCAACTCCGGCCGCCTCTGCTGCTCCTAAACCGTTCGCCGGCCGCCTTGCGCCGCTAGGTGAGCTCCCCATCCCCGCGCTCGTCTCCCCCTCTCCTCTCTGTTCCGTCGTAGGACGCCGTCCGCGGCGCCTCACTCGTGCATGGCCTAGCCACCGCGCCCCGTCTCTGCTCGCGCCCGCCATGGCCGCGTCCTTGGACTGCACCCTGTAGCCGCCTCGCGCCTGCTTCGCGCGTCCTGGCCACGACCGCCTGCGCCCGGCGCGCCCGTGCGTGGCCTCGCCATCGCCTGCTGCTGCTCGCTCGCAGCTGCCCGCGCACAGCTGCTTCTGCAAGTGCTGCTACCCCGTTGATGCACCTGCTGCTGCTTGCCTACTTTTAGCCACCGCTGCTACCCCTTGTGTGCTACTGTTGATTACTGTAGCTATGGCTAGCTTTACAAATATCACACTGACTAAGCCCCTAAACATCCCCTAATCAGCGGTTAAACAGTTGTTAATATGTCTAAAAAAATATGGGATGGTAGTACACTTGACAAGGCTCAAATGTGTTAATTGGACCAAATCCATTTGATGCATGGTTTAAATCATATGAAAATCACAAATTGCTATCTTATGCTAACAGAGAACAGATTTAACCTCTCCCTGTGTTGTGTGTTGTGTGTGCCGTGCGTGTGGCCGGCTGGGTTCTGCCCAGTAGTGGCCGGCCCTTAGTACTAGGTTTAGCTAGTAGTATTAATTAGTGCTAAGTTAGTCTAGTAGTAGATGACATGTAGGCCCCCATTAAATAAGTTAGGTTTATTTAATTGTTTAGGTAAATAGTGCATGACATGTGGGTCACAGCTCTCCTTTTGACTAGTCAAATTGACTTGGTCAACTCGGATTAAAAGTAATTTAGAAACTCTGGGATATTATTAAAACTTTGAAAAATCATATAAAATAATCCTTAGCTCGGATGAAAATCTTTTGTACATGAAAGTTGCTCAGAACGACGAGACGAATCTGGATACGTCCTCCGTTCGTTTGACACACGTCCCTAGCATAGCAAACGTTGAACTTTCCCCCTCCGGTTCATCTGTCTGACAGACGTCCGGAACCGGAAAAACTTTCCCGGATGTTTCCCCATTCGCCAGTATCGCCTAACGCTACGTTAGATCACCTCTGCCCCGCTTATTGTCTTGTTGTGCATATGTTTGCGTATATTTACTGTTTCTTCCCCCTCTTCTCTCCGGTAGACCCCGAGACTGCCGCTGATGCCGCTGTGATCGACTACGTCGACGACGACCCCTTCTTCTTGTCTGAGCAACCAGGCAAGCCCCCCCTTTGATCATCCCAATATCGCCCATTCTATACTTGTCACATCCCTAGTTCTGACAATGCCTAGTGCATGCATTAGGGTGTTACATCATGTTTAAATTTCATTAAACCTGAGATGGGGATGTACTAAGCCCTAACACCAAATGAATTCAACTAGGGTCAAAATAAAACCCTTTTCATTGAACTCAAAATGTCCTCTAAAAATATTCAACATTTCTGGTTTGAGGTGGAAGCATCTACCAAAAATGGTTTATATTTTTGCAGGGCATATTTGGTCACTGAATTAAATCATATTGTATTTGACTTTGGGCATTTAAATATTATAAATAATTTAAATGCTCAAATAAATGTTGGAAATTGATAAGGGTCACTGGAATAATTCAGAAAGCACCCATAATTATTTCCAGGATTTTATAAAATGATTTGATATTAAAACAAATCAAAAACAAATTGCAGAAATAGAAAAAAAATAATAAAACAGAACAGTAAATAGAAAAAAGAGAGAGAGAGAAGCCCAGCTTACCTGGCGCCACGAGCCGGCCCAGCTCCCCCCCCTGGCCGGCCCAGCCCACCAGCGCCTCCCCTGTCGCCTTCCTCCTCTGGCAGGAGGACGGGCACGCGCCCGGCGCGCGCGGCCACGCGCCCGGCCACCTCCTGCTTCCGGCCACCTCCTGCTTCCCCCCCGGCCTCTCTAGCGACGCCACGCACCCCTCCTGGAACCCGTCGCTCACTCTCTCGTCCCCATCCTCTCCTCTGCTCCCTCTCCCTCCCGCGACCGAGCGGAGCTCGTCGCCGCCGACGCCGCTACCGCGGCCGCAACCATCCCGCAGCCTCTCCGACACGCCCTCGAGCTTCGCCTCGACCCCCTCCTCCTCTTCCACCGAGCCACGCCCCTCCAGAAGCCCCGAACATCCTCCCCGAGCTCATCTCCTACCTCAGACCCGCCGGTCGCCGTCGCCCAAATTCGTGGAACTCCGGCCGTCCCCGAGCAAGCCGAGCCCCTCTTCGTGATCGCTGTGAGCTCCTCCACCCTTTCCCCCTCTTCCCCGCTTCATTTGATCGCCGTAGCCGTCGCCCCCTTTATGGCCGAAACGCGCCGCCGCCTGAGCTCAACGTCGGCGTAGCTCCGGTGCCCATTTGGTCCCGGGCATGCGCCCAACGCGCTCCCCGCATCGCGTAGAGCCTCCGTGAAACCTCGCCGCGCTCGTTTGCGCACCGCAGCCCCATCCCCACTTGCACCCGAGCTTCGGCCGCCGCCGAGCTCGTCGCCGGCACCACTCCGGCCACTCCCCGGCCGCGCCACCACCACAGTTGGATGCGGACGAGCGTCCGCATCCCGAAGCTGTGCTCCGCGCGCCAAACTGAGCCCTGTGGGCAAAACCCGAGGCTCGCCACCGCGGCTGGCCTCGCCGGCGTCAAGCCGCCGGTGGGGTTGACCTCTTGACCACGGCGTAAACCCCCCTGGGTCGATGACAGGTGGGCCCTTTTGTCCTAATCCTTAATTAAACTAAACCCCCCCCCTGACGCTGACCAGTGGGCCCGACCCCCCCCTAACCTTTTTAATAAACTAAATAAACCCCCCCTATTAACCTGTGACGCTGACATATGGGTCCCACAGGTTAGGTTTGACCTGGGGGCGCCCTGTTGACCTGCTGGCGTCAAGGTGATGTCATGCTGACGCCATAATTCATTTTCTGGAATTATTTTAATTCTAAATAATCAGAAAATTCCAGAAAATGCCTAAAACTTCAATAATTCATAGAAAATTAACCGTAACTCCAAATTAAATGAATTATATATGAAAAATTATCAGAAAAATTCAAGGAATCCATCTGTACCATTTTCATGCATGTTAGAACAACTTATAGGTGCTGTTTAGCACAAATCATATAAAGGGCATTTAAATAATCACATATGGAGTTTGAATTTGAATCTTGTATTCAAACCAACTTCATTTAATCTGTTGCTAGTTGCATTAGCTCAAAACACATTCATTTTGCCATGTCATGATCATGCATCATATTGTGCATTGCATTGATTGTTTTCTCTGTGTTGCCGGTATTTGTCCCCTCTCGATAGACGCGATACCGACGATGTGATCGTTGACACTGATGAAGACTCAATGTTATCTTCAGAAGTGCCAGGCAAGCAAAACCCCCTTGTTCATTCCGATACAATCCTACCCTCTCGCTCCTGCTCTCTTTTACTGCATTAGGACAACACCGATTCATCTGTTACTTGCTGCGGTAGCTGAACCCCTTTATCCTTTGCATGACCTGTCATTCCACAGTAAATAGATGAAACCCACTAGTATGAGTAGGAGTTGTTTGAGCCCTGTTATGCCTACTCATTCATGCTTGTTTGTCATGCCTGCTACTGCTTAGAGTTGAGTCAGGTCTGATTCATCGGGGATGAATCAGAGGCGTGTGAACATATCCTACTGTGTGTGAGCTAAGTGTGTGAACACGATTTGGTAAAGGTAGCGGTGAGAGGCCATGTAGGAGTACATGGTGGGTTGTCTCATTGCAGCCGTCCTCAGGAACTGAGTTCTGTGTTTGTGATCCATGATTCAGTTACTACCATACATTGGGCCCTGAAATATGACCCCGCTCGACTTCTTATTCACCCTAGCTCTCTGTCCAGGAGTTGCAAATAGTTTCTGGTGTTTGTAGCTTACTGGAGGCCGTGGACAGCGCTGACCGTAGGGGTGGGCTGTGATGCGGTAGGTACGTGGCACGGTGTACCGGATGCCCGTTTGGTATCTCGGGAACCCTGTTCACATCGTTTGGGGCTGTGAGCGAAACTCCGGCCGGATCTCCTCATGGATGGAACCCGAATAGGTGATAAACCTGGACTAGAGACTTGAGTGTTTAGGTAGGTCGTGGTCTACACCCACGTCGGCTTTCGCTTGAAGTCTGCCGAGCACATGTCGTGTGCAGACGCTAAGTGGTGGAAACATGTATGAAGAAGTACACCCCTGTAGGGTTAACATCATCTATTCGAATAGCCGTGTCCGCGGAAAAGGACTTCTGGGTTGCTTATATCAGTTCATAGACAAGTGAAAGTGGATACTTTAAAATACGCAAGATAAGCGTGAGTGCTATGGATGGCGTTCTCGTAGGGAGACGGGAGCGGATCCATAGTGGTGTATTGGTTGGTGAATATGTGGACTCGTGTGCGCCACCTCAAAAGAGTTACATTGCAGTCGTAGTTCAGGATAGCCACTGAGTCAGAGCTGGCTTGCTGCAGTCAAACTCCACCATCCCCTTTGTTGAAAATGATGCATATGTAGTTAGTTCTGATGTAAGTCTTGCTGGGTACATTTGTACTCACGTTTGCCTATTTTATGTTTTTGCAGAGAGACTTTAGTCTCACTAGCAGTTCCACGTGGACTTCGACGTTTAGCTTGATACCTCAGCTACGATCTTGTGCCCTCGGCAGGATCTGATAGATAGTCAGGCTTCTCAGCCTTTTTCATTTATAGATGTCTGTACCCAGACATGATAGCTTCCGCTTGTGCTTTGATTTGTATGCTCTGAATGTTGGGTCATGAGACCCATGTTTGTAATATCTCGCTCCCCGGAGCCTATTGAATAACTACTTGAGTCGTAGAGTCATTTTGTGATGCCATGTTGTATTGCACATATCGAGCATATTGTGTGTATGATATTGAAATGCTTGGTATGTGTGGGATCTGACTATCTAGTTGTTTATCTTTAGTAGCCTCTCTTACCAGGAAATGTCTCCTAGTGTTTCCACCGAGCCATGGTAGCTTGCTACTGCTCCGGAACACTTAGGCTGGCCGGCATGTGTCCTTCTTCGTTCCTGTGTCTGTCCCTTCGGGGAAATGTCACGCTTTGAGTACCGGAGTCCTGTTAGCCCGCTACAGCCCGGTTTACCGGAGTCCTGCTAGCCCAGTGCTACAGCCCGGACCCACTTGCTGATGACCGACACGTTCGAAGCTGGGTCATGGATGCCTGTCCCTGTAAGTCTGTGCCACTTTGGGTTTACGACTAGTCATGTCAGCCCGGGCTCCTTATCATATGGATGCTAGCGACACTATCATATACGTGAGCCAAAAGGCGCAAACGGTCCCGGGCAAAGGTAAGGCGACACCCGTGGGGATACCGTGCGTGAGGCCGCAAAGTGATATGAGGTGTTACCGGCTAGATCGATGTGACATCGAGTCGGGGTCCTGACAGCGTTGGTATCAGAGCTTGACTGCCTGTAGGATTACCAAGCCAAACTGGTCGAAGTTGAGTCTAGAAATTCTTTAGTTATATAAGGGAATTGATTGTGGGATGGAACGTAAGGCTCTTTTTACTCCTTATACCTCATGCCCTTCTGATCTGAGTCATCTTATCTTTCCTGCGGGGATTAAGAACTAGGCTATCTCTTCTTTCTATCAGGATCACGTGTTACTAATCCGTAGACTTATAAGATTGTTGGACTTAAGTCTCAGTTCAGTTCCTACTACTCCCGTATGTTAATTGTTGATCTCGAAACCTTGATATTGTGCTTCTGAGTGGTTATGCCACCATTTTTGTGAATGTCTCAAATCTTTTCTGAACATTTACAACCGTTATGCTGTCCGAGTCATCCCAGGTTTCCAAACAGTCTGATGCATTTGCAGATCCCTTCCTCCTGTTTCCGATGTGCCTTTGGTCAGATCAATCACACTAATTGTTGAGTTGAGGTATTCTATTGCCTTGACTTTATGTTGGAGTTACTATTATGGCCCTAGGTGTTTAGGGAGTCACCTAGTAATCTAGCAATGTTTTGTGATCCCAGTGTGGTGATTCTGACTTTTATTCTCGAAAGCATCCCGTGAAGTTATTAGTTAGTAGGCATTCTGTTCCTGGGTTTTTGAACCCGAGATCCACCCTACTTTTTCATGTTGATAGTGTTTGCTAGTTCCTTTAGGATATTAGTAACCTTTGCGATAGTCCTCGATGTTCGTGGTATTCCTTTCTTCCAAATACTATGAACCGCTTATGGCAGATGTTCCTCGCTGATCGAAAGATCACAATCAGAGTGCTCTCGATGGGTTCTCGATTCTACATTGTAACTCTGCCAGTTCTACTTTTCTGCATGGGTTATCCGGAAGAAACATGTGGAATTCGTTCGACATGCTAAACCATGCATCCACAACTCAGAAAATCATAAGTTCCTTTGAGTTGTCTCTCTTTAGTTGCATTCTGACCCTCGTCTATCAATTGATAGTCAAGAGTATGCGTGCGTTCGTTTATCGATGCCTATTACTCCTGTGGTCCGTCAAGCCATTCTATCGTAGAACGACTAGGAGAAACAAACTCCAGTACCTCTTCCATATCTAGGATTGGGTCAAAGTAGTTGTATTCCGCAGATCAAATGCCAATCCAGCTTTTGGTTCTGCTCTACCTTGGAGTATTACATATTTTATATCGAGATTGTTATAGGAATTGCACACCACCCTATGCACTCTTGGTACAGTGATACTTCTTGCTATCATTGTTCATTCCTCGGTTCCTGTATTATTGTAACCGAAATGCTGACAAGTGAATCGTGATGTGTGAATTCAATAATCCTAGCAACCTTGTTGCTTGGTAGTTAAAGGATAATAATTTCATTCTTAGTATGTTGGTTTTCGAATCATCCTTCTAAGACTGATCGTGCTACCTAGTCCTTATTTCCTGGTGCACTCTTTGATTGATGAGTTAGGATTTTGTCAAGTCCTCACTCATTTGATCATATCGTCTTGCCCTCAAAAGCGAGATTGTTCTCGAGCTTAGTAACATATCGGTGGTTCGTGATTTTCCGAATATCTTCTCGGAAGTATTACCGGGTTGTCACCTGACCGCTATGTTGAGTTCGTGATCAAGTTGGTTTCTTGTGAACCACCTTCTCTCCAAGAATCGGTGTTAAATATCCCTGAGCTAGTTGGTTAAGCTAAACGACAACTTGGAGAGTTGGAAGATAAAAGCTTGCCTGACTTAGTTCGTTCCAAAGGGATATTCTTGTGTAGTGTGTGTTGAAGAAAGATGATATCTTCATCGATTGGTCCTTGTGATCAGTTGCTGGACCTATCGTCTCGTCAATCCTTTGATTTGAGTGTGGGCTATCGTCAAATCAAATCAGAACCAACGATGTTCGTAATGTTGTCTTACTCATGGTTGATCCCTCGAGCATACACCATTATACCTTTTGGGTCTGATCAATGCTATCACCATGTTCACACGATGGTGGAAGTCCAGTGATATGGAAATTCCGATGAGTTGTTGTTGAGCCCATTAACAACATTCTTATCTCCTCCATGATGTTGTTGAACATTAAGTTAGTGTTGGAAACTTTTGAAAGCATTTTCTTCATGCCCCGTTCATGAAGTATATGTTTGGATGAAAGGAGTGACTTCCTTGATTCACGTGCATTTTGATGTAAGTTGCCGTCGTGAACTCGAGAAGGTTTGTTTTTGCCTCCTCTGGAACCATCCCAAGTCAGTTATGCACGTGCGAAGTATTCTGTGGTTTGATAGACTGATCATCTTCATTCCATATGTGTATCCTAGCACATCAAGCCACCGACTGATTTGTTCAAGGAGAAGGAGTATCTTCATAAGAGCTAATCCGGACTTATGAAAGAACTTCGATATCCTCGATGATGGCTCCCAACCAGAACTCGGTAGTGTTTTATTGTAAGACTACCATGTGGGCATGCTTGTCTGGGACAACGTGTTCACATGTTTGTAGCAGAACCAGCTCATGTTTTGGAGCTTGCTATCGTAGTTCATTTCCCGAGAATCTCGCAACGTCATCTCGTTGAGTTGTGTTGCAAACTTTCATTTTTCTTCCTAGACTCGATGAGTCTGGAATATCCTGACACCAATCAGATCTGAGTCTCAGGCAGATATGATGGTTGGAACATTTCCCAAAAACTATAATATTGGTCCCTCGATAACCGGTAAAGTGGATGTCGTGGCCAACACACCCAGCCGGAAGACCTATTACTGTAGTATCTTGGTTGAGGAAGTTGGCCACCTCCCCATAAGGATTTCGTAGGATTTACCTCCGTAACTGTTCCTTATGGATTCTATTGCTCCCGAAGTCCGACCTTTACTTGATGTTCTAGTTAGCAAACCATATCTAAGAATGGGTTACACTAGCACGTCAAGGAGAACATTAGAAGCGGAGTGCTAAATGTCTCTCGGTCGATCATCCAGATTTTGTTTCCTTGGCCTCGCTAGGGTGAAATCTGAGAAAGTGTTATCTTCCTTTGCATCTGCATCATCCATCACCATTCATCATGGTAGTAAGTTGTGTTGCCAGGATCTTCGACACGGTTGTTGATAAAACCTTGATGATTGTGGAAATGCTCAAGTTCTTGAGAGCACGCACAAGCGCTACGTGTTATCATCGGCACTAACTGGGTTTGCACTCAGTTCCCTCGACAATGCTATGACCTATTCAAACAATGAATTAACTCTCTAGTGTTGAGTTCTTTCCCAGTTACTAGAATCATTCCCAGCATTTGCATTTTGTTCCCAGCTTGCACCGCCATTGTGCCATTCTACCATGGGTCCCTTCCATTTCCGGTGATAAGCAAATTCATCCGTTACGTTGTCTTCAACAAGGTAATCCACATCATCCAAGTCCGAGTATGCCATTCTACCGACTCCCTCCAAACGATCGTTGTGAATTGCCTTATGCTGGTATGAAGAGTTTCAATGATCTCTGAATCAAAAGTAATTCTTCTTGCCACTTAAGGGGATAATCTACGAATCACCCTCCTTCAGGATGTTTCGTCGTGGTATCATGGCAACTCAACTCCTCGCTACGTTGACAATCGTTTGCCACCTTCTTAGGTATGAAATTGTTGTCTACCTAGCGAACCTTCGTCATCTGTTCCACTCCATCCCTCTAGAGGTGTGCTTCGTCTCTCAGCTCGAGAGATATTGTTATGTCTCATTCCGTGAGTTGTTCGATCTTCGAGAAGATCGACCCTTCTAGAGTCTCCTTCTTCCCTCCATGTCATGTTGACAGGATCTCTCAGAGCAAGACTTCAAGACAATGATGGTGATCGAATCAACGTTCAATTGAAGTGCACCCTGGATCGTGAAGATTATACTAGTCTGCGTTACCCCTTCACCTTACCCTACGCTTGAATCTCGAGACGAGATTCTTGTTTAGTGGGGGTGAGTTGTCACATCCCTAGTTCTGACAATGCCTAGTGCATGCATTAGGGTGTTACATCATGTTTAAATTTCATTAAACCTGAGATGGGGATGGACTAAGCCCTAACACCAAATGAATTCAACTAGGGTCAAAATAAAACCCTTTTCATTGAACTCAAAATGTCCTCTAAAAATGTTCAACATTTCTGGTTTGAGGTGGAAGCATCTACCAAAAATGGTTTATATTTTTGCAGGGCATATTTGGTCACTGAATTAAATCATATTGTATTTGACTTTGGGCATTTAAATATTATAAATAATTTAAATGCTCAAATAAATGTTGGAAATTGATAAGGGTCACTGGAATAATTCAGAAAGCACCCATAATTATTTCCAGGATTTTATAAAATGATTTGATATTAAAACAAATCAAAAACAAATTGCAGAAATAGAAAAAAAAATAAAACAGAACAGTAAATAGAAAAAAAGAGAGAGAGAAGCCCAGCTTACCTGGCGCCACGAGCCGGCCCAGCTCCCCCCCCCTGGCCGGCCCAGCCCACCAGCGCCTCCCCTGTCGCCTTCCTCCTCTGCCAGGAGGACGGGCACGCGCCCGGCGCGCGCGGCCACGCGCCCCGGCCACCTCCTGCTTCCGGCCACCTCCTGCTTCCCCCCCGGCCTCTCTAGCGACGCCACGCACCCCTCCTGGAACCCGTCGCTCACTCTCTCGTCCCCATCCTCTCCTCTGCTCCCTCTCCCTCCCGCGACCGAGCGGAGCTCGTCGCCGCCGACGCCGCTACCGCGGCCGCAGCCATCCCGCAGCCTCTCCGACACGCCCTCGAGCTTCGCCTCGACCCCCTCCTCCTCTTCCACCGAGCCACGCCCCTCCAGAAGCCCCGAACATCCTCCCCGAGCTCATCTCCTACCTCAGACCCGCCGGTCGCCGTCGCCCAAATTCGTGGAACTCCGGCCGTCCCCGAGCAAGCCGAGCCCCTCTTCGTGATCGCTGTGAGCTCCTCCACCCTTTCCCCCTCTTCCCCGCTTCATTTGATCGCCGTAGCCGTCGCCCCCTTTATGGCCGAAACGCGCCGCCGCCTGAGCTCAACGTCGGCGTAGCTCCGGTGACCATTTGGTCCCGGGCATGCGCCCAACGCGCTCCCCGCATCGCGTAGAGCCTCCGTGAAACCTCGCCGCGCTCGTTTGCGCACCGCAGCCCCATCCCCACTTGCACCCGAGCTTCGGCCGCCGCCGAGCTCGTCGCCGGCACCACTCCGGCCACTCCCCGGCCGCGCCACCACCACAGTTGGATGCGGACGAGCGTCCGCATCCCGAAGCTGTGCTCCGCGCGCCAAACTGAGCCCTGTGGGCAAAACCCGAGGCTCGCCACCGCGGCTGGCCTCGCCGGCGTCAAGCCGCCGGTGGGGTTGACCACTTGACCACGGCGTAACCCCCCCTGGGTCGATGACAGGTGGGGCCAGCCCCCTGTTAATTAGTTAGTTTAGTTTAATTAAATAACCCCCCTGCGGACAATGACATGTGGGCCCTTTTGTCCTAATCCTTAATTAAACTAAAATAAACCCCCCCCCCTGACGCTGACCAGTGGGCCCGACCCCCCCCCTAACCTTTTTAATTAAACTAAATAAACCCCCCTGTTAACCTGTGACGCTGACATATGGGTCCCACAGGTCAGGTTTGACCTGGGGCGCCCTGTTGACCTGCTGACGTCAAGGTGATGTCATGCTGACGCCATAATTCATTTTCTGGAATTATTTTAATTCTAAATAATCAGAAAATTCCAGAAAATGCCTAAAACTTCAATAATTCATAGAAAATTAACCGTAACTCCAAATTAAATAAATTATATATGAAAAATTATCAGAAAAATTCAAGGAATCCATCTGTACCATTTTCATGCATGTTAGAACAACTTATAGGTGCTGTTTAGCACAAATCATATAAAGGGCATTTAAATAATCACATATGGAGTTTGAATTTGAATCTTGTATTCAAACCAACTTCATTTAATCTGTTGCTAGTTGCATTAGCTCAAAACACATTCATTTTGCCATGTCATGATCATGCATCATATTGTGCATTGCATTGATTGTTTTCTCTGTGTTGCCGGTATTTGTCCCCTCTCGATAGACGCGATACCGACGATGTGATCGTTGACACTGATGAAGACTCAATGTTATCTTCAGAAGTGCCAGGCAAGCAAAACCCCCTTGTTCATTCCGATACAATCCTACCCTCTCGCTCCTGCTCTCTTTTACTGCATTAGGACAACACCGATTCATCTGTTACTTGCTGCGGTAGCTGAACCCTTTATCCTTTGCATGACCTGTCATTCCACAGTAAATAGATGAAACCCACTAGTATGAGTAGGAGTTGTTTGAGCCCTGTTATGCCTACTCATTCATGCTTGTTTGTCATGCCTGCTACTGCTTAGAGTTGAGTCAGGTCTGATTCATCGGGGATGAATCAGAGGCGTGTGAACATGTCCTACTGTGTGTGAGCTAAGTGTGTGAACACGATTTGGTAAAGGTAGCGGTGAGAGGCCATGTAGGAGTACATGGTGGGTTGTCTCATTGCAGCCGTCCTCAGGAACTGAGTTCTGTGTTTGTGATCCATGATTCAGCTACTACCATACATTGGGCCCTGAAATATGACCCCGCTCGACTTCTTATTCACCCTAGTCCTCTGTCCAGGAGTTGCAAGTAGTTTCTGGTGTTTGTAGTATGCTGGAGGCCGTGGACAGCGCTGACCGTAGGGGTGGGCTGTGATGCGGTAGGCACGTGGCCGGGTAACCCGGGCGCCCGTTTGGTGTCACGGAACCCTGTTCACATCGTTTGGGGCTGTGAGCGAAACTCCGGCCGGATCTCCTCATGGATGGAACCCGAATAGGCGATAAACCTGGACTAGAGACTTGAGTGTTTAGGTAGGTCGTGGTCTACACCCACGTCGGCTTTCGCTTGAAGTCTGCCGAGCACATGTCGTGTGCAGACGCTAAGTGGTGGAAACATGTATGAAGAAGTACACCCCTGCAGGGTTAACATCATCTATTCGAATAGCCGTGTCCGCGGAAAAGGACTTCTGGGTTGCTTATATCAGTTCATAGACAAGTGAAAGTGGATACTTTAAAATGCGCAAGATAAGCGTGAGTGCTATGGATGGCGTTCTCGTAGGGAGACGGGAGCGGATCCATAGTGGTGTATTGATATGGTGAATATGTGGACTCGTGTGCGCCACCTCAAAGAGTTACATTGCAGTCGTAGTTTAGGATAGCCACCGAGTCAAAGCTGGCTTGCTGCAGTTAAACCCCACCACCCCTTTGTTGATAATGATGCATATGTAGATAGTTCTGATGTAAGTCTTGCTGGGTACATTTGTACTCACGTTTGCCTATTTTATGTTTTTTGCAGAGAGACTTCAGTCTCACTAGTATTCCCGCGTGGTCTTCGACGTTTAGCTTGATACCTCAGCTACGATCTTGTGCCCTCGGCAGGATCTGATAGATAGTCAGGCTTCTCAGCCTTTTTCATTTATAGATGTCTGTACTCAGACATGATAGTTTCCGCTTGTGCTTTGACTTGTATGCTCTGATTGATGGGTCATGAGACCCATGTTTGTAATATCTCGCTCCCCGGAGCCTATTGAATAACTACTTGAGTCGTAGAGTCATTTTGTGATGCCATGTTGTATTGCACATATCGAGCATATTGTGTGTATGATATTGAAATGCTTGGTATGTGTGGGATCTGACTATCTAGTTGTTTATCTTTAGTAGCCTCTCTTACCGGGAAATGTCTCCTAGTGTTTCCACCGAGCCATGGTAGCTTGCTACTGCTCCGGAACACTTAGGCTGGCCGGCATGTGTCCTTCTTCGTTCCTGTGTCTGTCCCTTCGGGGAAATGTCACGCTTTGAGTACCGGAGTCCTGTTAGCCCGCTACAGCCCGGTTTACCGGAGTCCTGCTAGCCCAGTGCTACAGCCCGGACCCACTTGCTGATGACCGACACGTTCGAAGCTGGGTCATGGATGCCTGTCCCTGTAAGTCTGTGCCACTTTGGGTTTACGACTAGTCATGTCAGCCCGGGCTCCTTATCATATGGATGCTAGCGACACTATCATATACGTGAGCCAAAAGGCGCAAACGGTCCCGGGCAAAGGTAAGGCGACACCCGTGGGGATACCGTGCGTGAGGCCGCAAAGTGATATGAGGTGTTACCGGCTAGATCGATGTGACATCGAGTCGGGGTCCTGACAATACTCTCATGCTTGCATTAGATTTTGCTACTGTTATTGTTTGCTCCTATTCTGATGCATAGCCTGCTTTTGTACCTGCTTATTGTTACCTACCTGCTTATCCTAAACTGCTTAGTATAGGTTGGTTAGTGATCCATCAATGACCCCCACCTTGTCCTTGTTGCCCCTGCTTCATCTTCGACGACTTGATCAACGTGATCGATGACCAGAACCCGACACCTTACATCATATCACGCCCTTTTTGTTGCTCGACTCTGCAGAGCTACTATCGAGTGCCGAGGGTGATCCCTCATAACGCACTCCTGATGATAATTCTGTAGTGTAGCTATTCGGTCGTGGTCATCGAGGGTGATTTCCTCTTTCACCATTCCCGATACGGCTCTGTCGTTCAACACCTCAAGTATGAACCTCGAGAGTGGTCCCTCTTACGTTCACCTTGATGATTACATTGAGTGGAATCCACCGAGGGTGATTTCTCGGGTTTTCCCCTTGATGTCTGGACACACAGTTACCTTGACCTTACTGGAGACCGTTGTGAAAGTCAGGCGGGCCCAGAGAGCACCCGTGCGATGTGACAGTGGCGGCTGGCTGTTTAGCGGTATCACCCAGGAGGGGTGATAGCTCCGGACTTGTCCCGACAGCCGTCACTCCTTTTAATAATGCACTAACAGGTTTGGGTATTTGTTCTGAGTTGGCCTTTGGCCTTTACGCACTAACCACCACGCGAGAATAGTTATGGGCCTCGACGTCGCAGTATCAGCCGAAGCTTTGTCAGACGTCCAGTTCAGCAGTGCGTCATGGTCGGATCGTGCTGGCCATTCGAGGCGGTGCTGGTATGCACCCTGCTCGCAACGACCCGGAGTGCTGCGGGCGATGGGCCCAAGACCCCGGAGTGCTTAGGATGTAGACCGGCGGGGACCTCTCTGCTGAGCCTAGGTAGGGCTGCGACGTGTTGATCTTTTGAGGGCGGGCATTGACCCCAGAAACGTGTGTCCGGCCAGAGTGATCGAGCGTGTTGGGTAACGTGGTGCACCCCTGCAGGGAAGATCTTTATTCGAATACCGTGTCCTCGGTAATGGACGTTCAGACTTGTATCCTGATCTTATACAACTAGAAATGGATACTTGATATGTGATGGATATGTGGCTCCGGGATTGCTTTCTCGCAGGGAGTCGAGGAAGGATCTCTGGGCATTAATGTTACAACATGCTTGTTAAATATAAACTGCTATTCTTTACTCTTCTACATGCTGCAAGATGCTTGGAGCTGCTTGAAGATGCTAGTCTTCGATATGCTAGGCCTTCCCCTCTATTCTGGCATTCTGCAGTTCAGTCCACAGATACAGCCCTTCCATTTGATACCAATGCATACTTAGTGTAGATCTGATGCTTGCGAGTACTTTGGATGAGTACTCACGGTTGCTTTGCTACCCCATTTCCCCCTTCCTTTTTCTTTCCGGTTGATGCAACCAGATGGTGGGTCCTTGGAGCTAGATGCCACCGCCGACGGATACTACTACATGAAGGCCACCGAAGACCAGGAGTAGTTAGGAGGTCCCAGGCAGGAGGCCTTGCCTCTTCGATCGTTGTTGTTTTTGTGCTTGCCTTCTTAAGGCATCCTTGTCTAACTTATGTCTGTACTCAGATATTGTTGCTTCCGCTGACTCTTGTGTATCGAGCTTGTATTCGAGCCCTCGAGGCCCCTGGCTTGTAATATGAAGCTTGTATTATTTCTATTTGTGTCTAGAGTTGTGTTGTGATATCTTCCCGTAAGTCCTTGATCTTGATCGTACACATTTGCATGCATGATTAGTGTACGGTCGAATCGGGGGCGTCACAAGGAGGGGGTGATTAGACCCTTAACAAGAAAAAGTGGCAGTTTTTAATTTCTTCAAGTTAAGGTTGAGTTTAGCACATGTTAAAGCACTCACAGTACATTTCAAGCAAGCATGGCAAGAGTATATGCAGCGGAAAGTGTAAAGCATGCAAGTTTCAATAAAGTAAAGGGATGGGATTGGAGTGTGCAAACATAAAGATGACACGGAGAATTTTTGGCGTGGTTCCGATAGGTGGTGCTATCGTACGTCCACATTGATGGAGACTTCAACCCACGAAGGGTAACAGGTGCGCGAGTCAATGGAGGGCTCTACCCACAAAGGGTCCTTGAATAAGCAACCTTGTCTATCCCACCATGGCCATCGCCCATGAATGACTTGCCTCACTCAGGTAGATCTTCATGAAGTAAGCGATCTCCTTGCCCTTACAAACTTCTTGGTTCAACTCCGCAACATGTCGGAGGCTCCCAAGCGACACCTAACCAATCTAGGAGACACCACTCTCCAAAAGGTAATAGACGGTGTGCTGATGATGAACTCCTTGCTCTTGTGCTTTAAATGATAGTCTCACCAACACTCAACTTCCTCTCTCAGATTTGGCTATGGTGGAAGAGTGATTTGAGTGGAAAGCAATTTGGGGAAGGCTAGAAATCAAGGTTCAAATAGTAGGAATGGAATCTCTTGGTGTCAACACATGAGTAGGTGGTTCTCTCTCAAAAAATGAATGGTGGAAGTGTAGGCACGTTCTAATGGCTCTCTCTACAAATGAAGAGGGGTGGAGGGGTATATATAGCCTCCACACAAAATTCAACCGTTATACACATTTGACTCATCTCGGTGGGACCGAATGGTTAAACTTGGTGGCACCGATTACTTCAAATATGTGAACGTTAGGAATCTCGGTGGGACCAATTGGAACAACTCGGTGAAACCGATGTGCTAGGGCTTAGGGCAAACATCATCTCGGTGCCGCCGATTGGATCAGCTTGGTGAGGCCGAAGTGAAGCAATAAGCAACAAAGAATTTGTCAAGCCAACTCGGTGAGACCGATCACATAAACTCGGCGAGACCGAAATAAATGCAACAAGTCACACAGCGCTAGCAAGGCCATATCAGTGGGAACGATACCCGTATCGATGAGACCGAACTGTTAGGGTTTCTGGCAGTAGCTACGTCATATGAACTCGGTGGCTCTGGATAGAAAGAATCCATGGGGCCGAGTTGGAGTTTTGGGTTTGGACATATTTGGATGGAGAAAGTGGTTGAGGGTTTTGGAGCAATATCACTAAGCACTTGAGCAAGTAGATCATTAAGAAACACCTCATCCCCTTTTAATAGTATTGACTTTTCTATGGAATCAATGTGATCTTGGATCACTAATATAAAGATGAAGTGTCTTGAGCTTTTGCCAATTTTTTCCTTAGCATTTTGAAGGGGTTCCACATCCTATTGTCCATGCCACGCTGCTACTTCTTGAGCTTGTGTTGGTTTTTCCCTTGAAGAGGAAAGGGTGATGCAACAAAGTAGAGATAAGTATTTCCCTCAGTTAGAGAACCAAGGTATCAATCTAGTAGGAGACAACACACAAATCACCAAGACCTGCACAAACAATCAAACAACTTGCACCCAACGCGACAAAGGGGTTGTCAATCCCTTCACGGTTACTTGCAAAAGTGAGATTTGATAGAGATAGATGAAAACTGAACAAAAGGTAAAGTAAATATTTTTGGTATTTTTGGTTTATAGATCGGAAGGTAAAAGATTGCAAAATAGTAGATCGGAAACTTATATGATGGAAAATAGACCCGGGGGCCATAGGTTTCACTAGTGGCTTCTCTCAAGATAGCAAACAATATAGTGGGTGAACAAATTACTGTCGAGCAATTGATAGAAAAGCGCAAAGTTATGACGATATCTAAGACAATGATTATGAAATATAGGCATCACATCCGTGTCAAGTAGACCGACTCCTGCCTGCATCTACTACTATTACTCCACACATCGACCGACTCATGCCTGCTTCTAGAGTATTAAGTTCATGAAGAACAGAGTAACGCATTAAGTAAGATGACATGATGTAGAGGAATAAACTCAAGCAATATGATGTAAACCGCATCTTTTTATCCTCGATGGCAACGATACAATACGTGACTTGTTGCCCCTACTATTACTGGGAAAGGACACCGCAAGATGGAACCCAAAGCTAAGCACTTCTCCCATTGCAAGAAAAACCAATCTAGTTGGCCAAACTAAACCAATAGTTCGAAGAGAATTACAAAAATATCAAATCATGCATATAAGAATTCAGAGAAGATTCAAATAATATTCATAGATAAGATTATCATAAATCCACAATTCATCGGATCTCGACAAACACACTGCAAAATAATATTACATCAAACAGATCTCCAAAAACATCGAGGAGAACATGGTATTGAGAAGCAAAGAGAGAGAAGAATCAATCTAGCTACTAGCTATGGACCCGCAGGTCTAAGGTAAAGTACTCACGCTTCATCAGAAGGGCAATAGAGTTGATGTAGAAGCACTCCATGATCGAATCCCCCTCCGGCAGGATGCCGGAAAAGGCCCCTAGATGGGATCTCACGGATACAAAAGGTTGCGGCGGCGGAAAAAGTGTTTTCGTGGATGCTTCTGGTGGTTTGGGGATGTTTGGGAATATATAGGACGAAGAGTTAGGTCAGGAGACTCATGAGGGGCCCACAAGGCAGGGGGCGTGCCCTACCCCCCTGGCGCGTCATCCCCCTTGTCGCCACCTCGTGGCTCTTGATGTCCAAGTCTCCTGGGTGTCTTCTGGTCCAAGAAAAATCATCGCGAATGTTTCATTCCGTTTGGACTCCGTTTGGCATTCCTTTTCTGCGAAGCTCAAAAACAAGTAAAAAATAAAAACTGACACTGGGCTCTAGGTTAATAGGTTAGTCCCAAAAATAATATAAAATAGCATATTAATGCATATGAAACATCCAAAACAGGTAATATAATAGCATGGAACAATAAAAAATTATAGATACGTTGGAGACGTATCACACGACATTGTTGAACTTGTCTAAAATACGCTAGATAGAGCAATTAGTCCAACAAGAAATATATTGACATTAATGACCAAAATCACCCAGGGAGCACTTGTGCTTTCATCCAACAAGAAATACGTTGACATTAATTACCAAAACCACCCAGGGAGCACTTGTGCTTTCACATACGACCACCCATACGAGCGTGGATGGTCGTATGGAACATCGAGTTTTGCTCTGGCACCTATACTGCGCCTCCCACTTGATCTCCTATATCTCTACTTTACCCATTTCCATGTATTGGCTTGATTTCATCCATAAATAGCCCATTTCCCGCAGAAAGAAAATAAAGATAAGATATTTGGAATCATTTGCATTCACTAGTGTTAGAACATTTCCCGTGTGTTTGGGTAATGATGACTGATACGTCTCCAACGTATCTATAATTTTTTATTGTTCCATGCTATTATATTACCCCTTTTTGATGTTTATGTGCTTTATTTTACATATTTATATCATTTTTGGGACTAACCTACTAACCGGAGGCCCAGCCCGTATTGCTGTTTTTTTGCCTATTTCAGTATTTCGAAGAAAAGGAATATCAAACAGAGTCCAAACGGAATGAAACCTTTGGGAGCGTGATTTTTGGAACGAACATGATCCGGTGAACTTGGAGTGCAAGTCAAGAAGCAATCGAGGTGGCCAGGACATAGGAGGGCGCGCCCACCCCTCCTGGGCGCGCCCCCTGTCTCCCGGGCTCAACGAGCGGCCACCGACATACTTCTTCCTCCTATATATACCTACGTACCCCGAAAACATCCAAGGAGACAACGAAAAACAATTTCCACCACCGTAACCTTCTATATCCACGAGATCCCATCTTGGAGCCTTCTCCGGCACTCCACCGGAGGGGGAATCGACCACTGAGGGCTTTTACATCAACACCATAGCCCCTCCGATGAGTTGTGAGTAGTTTATCACAGACCTTTCTTTTTGGATCTCAATACAATGTTCTCCCCCTCTCTTGTGGATATCTATTCGATGTAACTCTTTTTGCGGTGTGTTTGTCGAGATCCGATGAATTGTGGGTTTATGATCAAGTTTATCTATGAGAAATATTTGAATCTTCTCTGAATTCTTTTATGTATGATTGAGTTATCTTTGCAAGTCTCTTCGAATTATCAGTTTGGTTTGGTCTACTAGATTGATCTTTCTTGCCATGGGAGAAGTGCTTAGCTTTGGGTTCAATCTTGCGGTGTCCTTACCCAGTGACAGAAAGGGTTGCAAGGCACGTATTGTATTGTTGCCATCGAGGATAAAAAGATAGGGTTTATATCATATTGCTTGAGTTTATCCCTCTACATCATGTCATCTTTCTTAATGCGTTACTCTGTTCTTATGAACTTAATACTCTAGATGCATGCTGGATAGCGGTCGATGTGTGGAGTAATAGTAGTAGATGCAGGTAGGAGTCGGTCTACTTGTTGCGGACGTGATGCCTATATACATAATCATGCCTAGATAATCTCATAATTATTCGCTTTTCTATCAATTGCTCGACAGTAATTTGTTCACCCACCGTAATACTTGTGCTATCTTGAGAGAAGCCACTAGTGAAACCTATGGCTCCCGGGTCTATCTTTTATCATATAAGCTTTTAATCTACTTTTGTTTGCATCTTTACTTTTTTGCATCTATATTATAAAATACCAAAAATATATTTATCTTATCATACTATCTCTATCAGATCTCAATTTCGCAAGTGGCCGTGAAGGGATTGACAACCCCTTTATTGCGTTGGTTCCGAGTTCTTTGTTTGTTTGTGTAGGTGTGTGGAACTTTTGAGGAGTCTCCTACTGGATTGATACCTTGGTTCTCAAAAACTGAGGGAAATACTTACGCTACTATTGTTGCATCACCCTTTCCTCTTCAAGGAAAACCAACGCAAGCTCAAGACGTAGCAAGAAGGATTTCTGGCGCCGTTGCCGGGAAGGTCTTCCCTCAAGTCAAGACATATCCAGTACCCATCACAAACTCATTTCCCTCGCATTTACATTATTTGCCATTTGCCTCTCATTTTCCTCTCCCCCACTTCACCCGTGCCGTTTTATTTGCCCTCTCTTTCCCAATCTCTCTCTTTTTAGCTTGCCTTTTTCCGTTTGCTCGTGTGTTAGATCGTTTACCTTGTCGTTATGGCTAGTTCCTTATCCGCTCCTATGTCTCCCGAGTTTGAAGTTCTTCACTTCAAGCAAAGGCAAGGAGAAAACTTAAAAGATGCTTGGTATAGGATGACGGAATCTTATCGCAAGTGCACCCTAGAGGTGAACTTTAGAATTCTTCTTCGCAAATTTTTATGTTGGGTTAAATATGACGCATAGACAACTCTTGGATTGCATTGCCAAGGGAAATTTTATTGAAATTGATCCTAGTATTGCGCATGAAATTATAGAGGGAATAGTGGGAAAACTACCTCAAAAGGGAGGACCACATCCTACCCAAGAAGGAACACAAGTGGTTCGAAAGATTTGTGAAGTAACAAAAATATTACAAAAGTCTCTTGAGCCTCTTAAAAGTGTTAGCGGAAATCTTCACCGCATGAATATGTTGATTACTCTTTGCAATAGCGGTTGGATTCTTTAGATCTAAAAATTTCCGAGAATGAAGGGAAACGTAAAGAACCTCCCGGATTCGAGCATGACTCCGCTAGAAAACTGAAAATTAAAGATGACACTACTTAGATCTATCTTCGCTTTTATGCCTAGCTAGGGGCGTTAAATGATAGCGCTAGTTGGGAGGCAACCCAATTTTATTTGTGTTTTTTGTTTTTGTTTTTGTTTAGTAATAAATTTTGCATCTACCTTCTGTTTAGATGTGTTTTTATGTTTTAATTAGTGTTTGTGCCAAGTAGAACCTATAGGATAACCTATGGTGATAGTTAATTTGATTCTGCTAAAAAACACAAACTTTGCGCGCACGAAATTAGTTTTGTTAAATCACACAAATGTGAATTTTCGTTGATTCTTTTTGCTGCTGATCAATAGAAGAATTGTCCAGGACTTCCTATTTTCGTAGGATTTTTAGAGTTCCATAAATTTGCGTTAGTTACATATTGCTACAGACTGTTCTGTTTTTGACAGATTCTGTTTTTTGTGTGTTGTATGCTTATTTTGATGCATCTATGGCTAGTATTAAGTGGTATGAACCATAGAGAACTTGGAATACAGTAGGTTTAACACCAATATAAATAAAGAATGAGTTCATTACAGTACCTTATGTGGTGGTTTTGTTTTCGTTCACTAATGGAGCTTATAAGATTTCCTGTTGAATTTTGTGTTGTGAAGTTTTCAAGTTTTGGGTAAAGATTTGATGGACTATGGAATAAGAAGTGGCAAAAGCCTAAGCTTGGGGATGCCCATGGAATCCCAATATATTCAAGAATAGTCAAAAGCCTAAGCTTGGGGATGCCCCGGGAAGGCATCCCCTCTTTCGTCTTTGTTCATTGGTAACTTTACTTTTAGCTATATTTTTATTCACCACATGATATGTGTTTTGCTTGGAGCATCGTGTATTATATTAGTCTTTGATTTTTAGTTTACCACAATCATCCTTGCTGTACACACCTTTTGGGAGAAGCCTACTTGATTATAATTTATTAGAATATTCTATGTGCTTCACTTATATCTTTTGAGCTTGATAGTTTTTGCTGCTTCACTTATATCTTTTAGAGCATGGCGATGGCTTAATTTTGTAGAAATTGCTAGTCTCTCATTCTTCACTTATATTATTTTGAGAGTCTTTTAGAACAGCATGGTATTTGCTATGGTTAATAAATTGGTCCTATAATGGTAGGCATCCAAGTTGGGTATAATAAAAACTATCATAGGAAGTGAATTGGATGCTATGATCAAGTTGATACTTGATAATTGTTTTGAGATATGGAGGTAGTGATATTAAAGTCATGCTAGTTGGGTGATTATGAATTTAAAGAATGCTTGTGTTGAAGTTAGCAAGTCCCATAGCATGCACGTATGGTTAAAGTTGTGTAACAAATTTGAAACATGAAGTGTACCTGGCTTGTGCATCCTTATGAGTGGCGGTCGGGGACGAGCGATGGTCTTTTCCTACCAATCTATCCCTCCAGGAGCATGCGTGTAGTGCTTGATTTTTGATGACTTCTAAATTTTTGCAATAAGTATATGAGTTCTTTTGACTAATGTTGAGTCCATGGATCATACGCACTTTTACCTTTCCACCGTTGCTAGCCTTTTCGGTACTGTGCATTGCCCTTTCTCACCTTGAGAGTTGGTGCAAACTTCGCCGGTGCATCCAAACCCCGTGATATGATACACTCTATCACACATAAACCTCCTTATATCTTCCTCAAAACAGCCACCATACCTACCTATTATGGCATTTCCATAGCCATTCCGAGATATATTGCCATGCAACTTTCCACCGTTCCGTTCATCATCATCATGACATACATTACTTTTGTCATATTGCCATTGCATGATCATGTAGTTGACATCGTATTTGTGGCAAAGCCACCATGCATAATTTTTCATACATGTCACTCTTGATTCATTGCACCATCCCGGTACACCGTCGGAGGCATTCATATAGAGTCATATCTTGTTCTAGTTTCGAGTTGTAATTCATATGTTGTAATCAATGAAAGTGTGATGATCATCATTATTAGAGCATTGTCCCCAAGAAAAAAAAAGAAGAAAGGCCAAAAAGAAAAAAAAGAAAAGGCCAAAGGAAAAAAAGAAAAGAAAAGAAAAAGAAAAAGAAAAAAAGAAAAAAAGAAAAAAGAGAAAAAAATATATAAAAAAGGGGCAATGTTACTATCTCTTTTTCCACACTTGTGCTTCAAAGTAGCACCTTGTTCTTCATGTAGTGAGTCTCATATATTGTGCTTCAAAGTAGCACCATGTTTTTCATATAGTGAGTCTCATATGTTGTCACTTTCATATACTAGTGGGAATTTTTCATTACAGAACTTGGCTTGTATATTCCTACAATGGGCTTCCTCAAGTGCCCTAGGTCTTCGTGAGCAAGCAAGTTGGATGCACACCCACTAGTTTTCTTTTGTTGAGCATTCATTTATAGCTCTAGTGCATCTGTTGCATGGCAATCCCTACTCCTCATGTTGACATCAATTGATGGGCATCTCCATAGCCCGTTGATTATCCTCGTCAATGGGAGACTTTCTCCTTTTTTGTCTTCTCCACACAATCCCCATTATCATATTCTATTCCCCCATAGTGCTTTATCCATGGCTCACGCTCATGTATTGCGTGAAGGTTGAAAAAGTTTGAGATTATTTAAGTACGAAACAATTGCTTGGCTTGTCATCGGGGGTGTAGAATTTGGGAACATCTTTGTGTGATGAAAATGAAGCATAGCCTAACTATATGATTTTGTAGGGATGAACTTTCTTTAGCCATGTTATTTTGAGAAGACATGATTGCTTTGATTAGTGTGATTGAAGTATTACTATTTTTTTATCAATATGAACTTTTATTTTGAATCATTTGGATCTGAACATTCATGCCACAATAAAAAAATTACATTGAGAATTATGCTAGGTAGCATTCCACATCAAAAATTCTGTTTTTATCATTTACCTACTCGAGGACGAGCAGGAATTAAGCTTGGGGATGCTTGATACGTCTCCAACGTATCTATAATTTTTGATTGTTCCATGCTATTATATTACCTCTTTTTGATGTTTATGTGCTTTATTTTACATATTTATATCATTTTTGGGACTAACCTACTAACCGGAAGCCCGGCCCGTATTGCTGTTTTTTTTGCCTATTTTAGTATTTCGAAAAAAAGGAATATCAAACAGAGTCCAAACGGAATGAAACCTTTGGGGGCATGATTTTTGGAACGAACGTGATCCGGAGAACTTGGAGCGCAAGTCAAGAAGCAATCGAGGCGGCCATGAGATAGGAGGGCGCGCCCACCCCTCTTGGGCGCGCCCTTGTCTCCTGGGCCCCACGAGCGGCCACCGACGTACTTCTTTCTCCTATATATACCTACGTACCCCGAAAACATCCAGGGAGCCAACGAAAAACAATTTCCACCGCCGTAACCTTCTGTATCCGCGAGATCCCATCTTGGAGCCTTCGCCGGCGCTCCGCCGAAGGGGGAATCGGCCATGGAGGGCTTCTACATCAACACCATAGCCCCTCCGATGAGTTGTGAGTAGTTTACCACAGACCTTCGGGTCCATAGTTATTATCTATATGGCTTCTTCTTTCTTTTTGGATGTCAATACAATGTTCTCCCCCTCTCTTGTGGAGATCTATTCGATGTAACTTTTTTTGCGGTGTGTTTGTCGAGCTCCGATGGATTGTGGGTTTATGATCAAGTTTATCTATGAGAAATATTTGAATCTTCTCTGAATTCTTTTATGTACGATTGAGTTATCTTTGCAAGTCTCTTCGAATTATCAGTTTGGTTTGGCCTACTAGATTGATCTTTCTTGCCATGGGAGAAGTGCTTAGCTTTGGGTTCAATCTTGCGGTGTCCTTACCCAGTGACAGAAAGGGTTGCAAGGCACGTATTGTATTGTTGCCATCGAGGATAACAAGATGGGGTTTATATCATATTGCTTGAGTTTATCCCTCTACATCATGTCATCTTTCTTAATGCGTTACTCTGTTCTTATGAACTTAATACTCTAGATGCATGTTGGATAGCGGTCGATGTGTGGAGTAATAGTAGTAGATGCAGGCAGGAGTCGGTCTACTTGTTGCGAACATGATGCCTATATACATGATCATGCCTAGATAATCTCATAATTATTCGCTTTTCTATCAATTGCTCGACAGTAATTTTTTCACCCACTGTAATACTTATGCTATCTTGAGAGAAGCCACTAGTGAAACCTATGGCCCCCGGGTCTATCTTTTATCATATAAGCTTTCAATCTACTTTTATTTGCATCTTTACTTTTTGCATCTATATTATAAAATACCAAAAATATATTTATCTTATCATACTATATCTATCAGATCTCACTTTCGCGAGTGGCCGTGAAGGGATTGACAACCCCTTTATTGCGTTGGTTGCGAGTTATTTGTTTGTTTGTGTAGGTGCGTGGGACTTTTGAGGAGTCTCCTACTGGATTGATACCTTGGTTCTCAAAAACTGAGGGAAATACTTACGCTACTATTGCTGCATCACCCTTTCCTATTCAAGGAAAACCAACGCAAGCTCAAGACGTAGCAATGACAACCCTCCTTGTATTCTAATCTTGTGTTTAGTTCTTCAGGTTTTCTATGTTTAGGTTCACATTAACTGGTATTCTTCTGGAAGGAAAAGATCGAAGATGGAGTTGTCTGTGTGTTTACTTCTTTGGTCGTAGGAAACCCGTACTAGCAAGGGGGGATCCACATCGAAAGGCATTGGGTGAATAATTGCACGTACACTCTCTTTGTCACCCACCATTTCATTCCGTTCAGTGTAGAGAGAGGTCCCCTATGATTCTTGCTGGTGTGGTGGCTTCTCCTCATCGGTTGTACCGCCCACTCGGGCGATTGTACCACTGGCCTATTGTACTATTTCAACCACCGCCCCAGGGGTGATACCCTGGGGTTGCACCTCCCAGGTTCTTGCCAAGCGGTTGTATCGCTGCCCCAGGGCGGTGGTACCACGCGCCCAATGGTAGAACCCTGGGGTTTCTCTTGGGCGGATGTACCGGCCGGGTACCGCTCGACCATAGGATGAGCATCTGTGATGTGGCGGTACTTGGGCGGTGGTGGCCCGGTTGTTCCAGTTGTGCTCCACATACCGGTACTACCGGTTGTCCTGAGCGGTTCTATCGCTTGGGACTTAGCCACCCAGTGCACCAGGAGCGAGCGGTTGTTTCGGACGCACTACCGCTCGACCACCGCCCATAGGGGTGACTCCCTTCTGTTTCAAGGTGGTTGTTGAGCGGTAGTGAAGCAGTTGGTCCAGTTATTCCTAATAACCGGTACTACCACTCTAGCGACCGGTTGTACCTCCAGTTAGGGTTTCAACAGCTTTCCATGATTCCCGGTTGTACCGGGGAGAGGAGAGGTTGTACCGCTGCAGTGTAAAAACTACTGTAACGGTTGGATCTTAGGGTTTCCTATATAAAGGGGGTTCTTCCACCTACCCCCCTCACCACTCCCCCTCTCTCTCCACTATTGATGCCCTTCAAGCTTTCTTGCCTGATCTCTCTCTCTAGCCACTCAAACTTGTTGGTTTGCTAGGGATTGAAGGAGGAGACATTGATCTATACTTCCATCAAAGGATAGTTGATTCCCCCATACTTTCTTGTGTGGATTTTTTTACTCTTGGGTGTTTGAGCACCCTAGACGGTTGAGGTCACCTCGGAGCCATATTCCATTGTGGTGAAGCTCTGTGGTTTCATTGGGAGCCTCCAACTCTGTTGTGGAGAGAGCCCCAACCTTGTTTCTAAAGGTTCGGTTGCCACCTTCAAGGGCACCACTAGTGGAATCATGGCATCTCGCATTGTGTGAGGGCGTGAGGAGAATACGGTGGCCCTAGTGGCTTCTTGGGGAGCATTGTGCCTCCACACTATTCCAACAAAGATGTACTTCCCCCAAAGGGAGGGAACTTCAGTAACACATCCTCGTCTCCATTGGTTCCACTTGTGGTTATCTCTTCCCTTTACTTTGTGCAAGTCATTATTGTGTTGTATCCTTTGCTTGCAATTGTTGTTGTTTTGTTGTTAGCATCATATAGGTTGCTCACCTAGTTGCACATCTAGGCAACCTATTTGTTGCTAAACCTATTTTGTTAAGAAAAGCTAAAAATTGGTAGTTGCCTATTCACCCCCCCTCTAGTCAACCATATCGATCCTTTTGATACGTCCATTTTGCATCATGCTTTTATATCGATATTTATTGCATTATGGGCTGTTATTACACGCTATGTCACAATACTTATGGCTATTCTCTCTTATTTTACAAGGTTTACATGAAGAGGGAGAATGCCGGCAGCTAGGATTCTGGGCTGGAAAAGGAGCAAATATTACAGACCTATTCTGCACAGCTCCAAAAGTCCTGAAACGCTACGAAAGTCATTTTGGGAATTAATAAAAATATTGAGCTGAAGAAATACCTGAGGGGGGCCACCCACCATCCACGAGCGTGGGGGCGCGCCCTCCCCTCTGGGTGAGCCCCCTGCCTCGTGGGCCCCCTGGCAGCCCTCCAGTGTCCATCTTCTGCTATATGAAAGATTTTACCCTGGAAAGAAATCATAAGCAAGCTTACGGGACGAAACTCCGCCGCCACGAGGCGGAACCTTGGCGGAACAAATCTAGGGCACCGGCGAAGCTGTTATGTCAGGGAAACTTCCCTCCGGGAGGGGGAAATCATCACCATCGTCATCACCAATGATCCTCTCATCAGGAGGGGGTCAATCTCTCTCAACATCTTCACCAGCATCATCTCCTCTCAAACCCTAGTTCATCTCTTGTATCCAATCTTTGTACCAAAACCTCAGATTGGTACCTGTGGGTTGCTAGTAGTGTTGATTACTCCTTGTAGTTGATGCTAGTTGGTTTATTTGGTGGAAGATCATACGTTCAGATCCTTAATGCATATTAATACCCCTCAGATTATGAACATGAATATGCTTTGTGAGTAGTTACGTTTGTTCCTGAGGACATGGGAGAAGTCTTGCTATTAGTAGTCATGTGAATTTGGTATTCGTTCGATATGTTGATGAGATGTATGTTGTCTCTCCTCTAGTGGTGTTATGTGAACGTCGACTACATGATACTTCACCATTATTTGGGCCTAGAGGAAGGCATTGGGAAGTAATAAGTAGATGATGGGTTGCTAGAGTGACAGAAGCTTAAATCCTAGTTTATGCGTTACTTCGTAAGGGGCTGATTTGGATCCACTTGTTTCATGCTATGGTTAGGTTTACCTTAATACTTCTTTTGTAGTTGCGGATGCTTGCAATAGGGGTTAATCATAAGTGGGATGCTTGTCCAAGAAAGGGCAGTACCCAAGCATCGGTCCACCCACATATCAAATTACCAAAGTAACGAACGTGAATCATGTGAGTGTGATGAAAACTAACTTGACGACAATTCCCATGTGTCCTCGGGAGCATTTTTCTCTATATAAGAATTTGTCCAGGCTTGTCCTTTGCTACAAAAAGGATTGGGCCACCTTGCTGCACCTTATTTACTTTCATTGCTTGTTACCCATTACAAATTACCTTATCACAAAACTATCTATTACCGATAATTTCAGTGCTTGCAGAGAATACCTTACTGAAAACCGCTTGTCATCTCCTTCTGCTCCTCGTTGGGTGAGGGAGTCCTGGACTAGGGGGTGTCCAGATAGCCAAACTATCATCATCAGCCGGACTCCAAGACTATGAAGATACAATATTGAAGACTTCATCCCGTGTCCAGATGGGACTTTCCTTGGCGTGGAAGGCAAGCTTGGCTATACGGATATGTAGATCTCCTACCATTGTAACCGACTCTATGTAACTCTAGCCCTCTCCGGTGTCTATATAAACCGGAGGGTTTTAGTCCATAGGACGAACAACAATCATACCATAGGCTAGCTTCTAGGGTTTAGCCTCCTTGATCTCGTGGTAGATCCACTCTTGTACTACCCATATCATCAATATCAATCAAGCAGGAGTAGGGTTTTACCTCCATCGAGAGGGCCCGAACCTGGGTAAAAATATCGTGTCCCTTGTCTCCTGTTACCATCCGCCTAGACGCACAGTTCGGGACCCTCTACCCGAGATCCGCCGGTTTTGACACCGACATTGGGTTCGACACTCTTACTTATCAAAAGGACTACGATAGATCCCCTACACTTGTAGGTCATCAAGACTCTTTTCTGGCGTCGTTGTCGGGGAGTGAAGCGCCTTTGGTAAGTGGAACTTGGTAAGGAAACATTTATATAGTGTGCTGAAATTTACTATCACTTGTTATTATGGAAACTAATCCTTTGAGGGGCTTGTTCGGGGTATCTTCACCCTGACCAGTAGAGCAAAGAGTTGCTCCTCAACCTACTGAACCTACTGAAAATGTTTACTTGGAAATTCCTTCGGTATGGTAGAGAAACTGCTAGCTAATCCCTTACAGGAGATGGAACATTGCATCCCGATTTACACCTAATCTATGTGGATGAAGTTTGTGGATTATTTAAGCTTGCAGGTATACCCGATGATGTTGTCAAGAAGAAGGTTTTCCCTTTTTTTTGAATGGAGATGCATTGACATGGTATAGGCTATGTGATGATATGGGATCATGGGACTACAAACAATTGAAATTGGAATTTCACCAGAAGTTTTACCCTACGCATCTTGGTCATCGTGATCGTAATTATATATATAACTTTTGGCCTCGCGAAGGAGAAAGCATCTCTCAAGCTTGGGGGAGGCTTAAGTCAATGTTATATTCATGCCCCAACCATGTGCTCTCAAGAGAAATGATTATTCAAAAAATTATGATCGGCTTTCTCTCAACAATCGCTCCATGCTTGATACTTCTTGTGCTGGTTCCTTTATGATGAAGACTATTGAATTCAGATGGGATTTATTGGAAAGAATTAAACACAACTCTGAAGATTGGGATCCGACGAAGGTAAGGAGTCAGGTATGACGCCTAAGTTTGATTGTGTTAAATCTTTTATGGATACCGATGCTTTTTGTGGATTTAGCACTAAATATGGACTTGACTCTTAGATAGTAGCTTCTTTCTGTGAATCATTTGCTACTCATGTTGACCTCCCTAAGGAGAAGTGGTTTATATATAATCCTCCCACTGAAGTAAAAGTAGTTGCACCTATTACAGTTGAAGAAAAGACTATCACTTATAATGATCCTATTGTTCCTACTACTTATGTTGAGAAACCACCTTTCCCTATTAGGATAAAGGATCATGCTAAAGCTTCAACTATGGTTCATAAGAGTAATACTAGAACATATACACCACTTGAGCAAATTAAAGTTGAACCTAGTATTGCTATGGTTAAAGATCTTTTGGCCAATAATATTGATGGGCATGTTATTTACTTCTGTGATGAAGCTACTAGAATTGCTAGACCCGATGCTAAGAAACATAGACTTGTTGTAGGCATGCCTGTTATTTCTGTTAAAATAGGAGATCATTGGCATCATGGCTTTTGTGATATGGGTGCTAGTGCTAGTGCAATAATGCTACGTCTTGAGCTTGCGTTGGTTTTCCTCGAAGAGGAGAGGGTGATGCAGCAAGTGTAGCGTAAGTATTTCCCTCAGTTTTGAGAACCAAGGTATCAATCCAGTAGGAGGCTCCTCAAAAGTCCCACGCACCTACACAAACAAACTGATAACTCGCAAGCAACGCAATAAAGGGGTTGTCAATCCCTTCACGGCCACTTGCGAAAGTGAGATCTAATAAAGATAGTATGATAAGATAAATATAATTTTGGTATTTTATAATATAGATGCAAAAAGTAAAGATGCAAATAAAACTAGATTGAAAGCAAATATGATAAGAGATAGACCCAGGGGCCATAGGTTTCACTAGAAGCTTCTCTCAAGATAGCATAAGTATTATGGTGGGTGAACAAATTACTGTCGAGCAATTGATAGAAAAGCGCATAGTTATGAGATTATCTAGGCATGATCATGTATATAGGCATCACGTCCATAACAAGTAGACCGACTCCTGCCTGCATCTACTACTATTACTCCACACATCGACCGCTATCCATCATGCATCTAGAGTATTAAGTTCATAAGAACAGGGTAACGCATTAAACAAAATGACATGATGTAGAGGGATAAACTCAAGCAATATGATATAAACCCCATCTTGTTATCCTCGATGGCAACAATACAATACGTGCCTTGCAACCCTTTCTGTCACTGGGTAAGGACACCGCAAGATTGAACCCAAAGATAAGCACTTCTCCCATGGCAAGAAAGATCAATCTAATAGGCCAAACCAAACTGATAATTCGAAGAGACTTGCAAAGATAACTCAATCATACATAAAAGAATTCAGAAGATTCAAATATTATTCATAGATAAACTTGATCATAAACCCACAATTCATCGGATCTCGACAAACACACCGCAAAAAGAGTTTACATCGAATAGATCTCCACAAGAGAGGGGGAGAACATTGTATTGAGATCCAAAAAGAGAGAAGAAGCCATCTAGCTAATAACTATGGACCCGTAGGTCTGTGGTAAACTACTCACAACTCATCGGAGGGGCAAGGATGTTGATGTAGAAGCCCTCCGTGGTTGATTCCCCCTCCGGCAGAGTGCCGGCGAAGGCTCCAAGATGAGATCTCGCGGATATAGAAGGTTACAGCGGTGGAAATTGTGTTTCGTGGTGCCCCTGGATGTTTTCGGGGTACGTAGGTATATATAGGAGGAATAAGTACGTCGATGGCCGCCCAAGGGTCCCACGAGACAGGGAGCGCGCCCTACAGGGGGGGGGGTGCGGCCTCCTATCTCGTGGAGCCGTCGGCTGCTTCTTGACTTGCACTCCAAGCTCTCCGGATCACGTTCGTTCCAAAAATCATGCTCCCGAAGGTTTCATTCCGTTTGGACTCCATTTGATATTCCTTTTCTTCGAAATACTGAAATAGGCAAAAAAACAGCAATATGGGCTGGGCCTTCGGTTAGTAGGTTAGTCCCAAAAATGATATAAATGTGTAAAATAAAGCCCATAAACATCCAAAAGGGGTAATATAATAGCATGGAACAATAAAAAATTATAGATACGTTGGAGACGTATCAAGCCTCCCAAAGCTTAATTCCTGCTCGTCCTCGAGTAGGTAAATGATAAAAAGAGAATTTTTGATGTGGAATGCTACCTAGCATAATTCATAATGTAATTTTCTTTATTGTGGCATGAATGTTCAGATCCAAATGATTCAAAATAAAGGTTCATATTGATAAAAGAAATAGTAATACTTCAAGCATACTAATCAAAGTAATCATGTCTTCTCAAAATAACATGACAAAAGAAAGTTCATCCCTACTAAATCATATAGTTAGGCTATGCTTCATTTTCTTCACACAAAGATGTTCCCAACTTCTATACCCCCTATGACAAGCCAAGCAATTATTTCATACTTAAATAATCTCAAACTTTTTCAATCTTCACGCAATACATGAGCATGAGCCATGGATATAGCACTATGGGTGGAATAGAATATGATGATGGGGATTGTGTGGAGAAGACAAAAAAGGAGAAAGTCTCACATTTACGAGGATAATCAACGGGCTATGGAGATGCCCATCAATTGATGTCAACATGAGGAGTAGGGATTGCCATGCAACGGATGCACTAGAGCTATACATGAATGCTCAACAAAAGAAAACTAGTGGGTGTGCATCCAACTTGCTTGCTCACGAAGACCTAGGACATTTGAGGAAGCCCATTATAGGAATATACAAGCCAATTTCTATAATGAAAAATTCCCACTAGTATGAAAAAGACAACTTATGAGACTCACTATATGAAAAACATGGTGCTACTTTGAAGCACAATATATGAGACTCACTACATGAAGAACAAGGTGCTACTTTGAAGCACAAGTGTGGAAAAAGAGATAGTAACATTGCCCTTTTTATTTAATTTCTTTTTTTCTTTACTTTTTTTTGGGGCCTTTTTTTTGGACTTTCTTCTTTTTTTTCCTTTGGGCAATTTTCTAATAATGATGATCATCACACTTCTATTGATTACAACATAAGAATCACAACTCGAAACTAGAACAAAATATGACTCTATATGAATGCCTCCAGCGGTGTACCGGGATGGTGCAATGAATCAAGAGTGACATGTATGAAAAATAATGCATGGTGGCTTTCCCACAAATATGATGTCAACTACATGATCATGCAATGGCAATATATCTTGGAATGGCTATGGAAATGCCATAATAGGTAGGTATGGTGGCTGTTTTGAGGAAGATAAAGGGAGGTTTATGTGTGATAGAGCGTATCGTATCACGGGGTTTGGATGCACTGGCGAAGTTTGCACCAACTCTAAAGGTAAGAAAGGGCAATGCACGGTACCGAAGAGGCTAGCAAAGGCGGAAAGGTAAAAGTGCGTATAATCCATGGACTCAACATTAGTCAAAAGAACTCATATACTTATTGCAAAAATTTAGAAGTCATCAAAAATCAAGTACTACGTGCATGCTCCTAGGGGGATAGATTGGTAGGAAAAGACCATCGTTCGTCCCCGACCGCCACTCATAAGGATGCACAAGCCAGGTACACTTCATGTTTCAAATTTGTTACACAACTTTAACCATACGTGCATGCTACAGGACTTGCTAACTTTAACACAAGCATTCTTTGAATTCATAATCACCCCACTAGCATGACTTTAATATCACTACCTCCATATCTCAAAGCAATTATCAAGTATCAAATTGATCATAGCATCTAATTCACTTCAGATGATAGTTTTTATTATACCCAACTTGGATGCTCATCATTCTAGGACCAACTTTATGACCATAGCAAATACCATGTTGTTCTAGAAGACTCTCAAAAATATATAAGTGAAGCATGAGAGACTAGCAATTTCTACAAAATTAAGACACCACCGTGCTCTAAAAGATATAAGTGAAGCACTAGAGCAAAAACCACCAAGCTCAAAAGATATAAGTGAAGCACATAGAGTATTCTAGTAAATTCTAATCAAATAGGCTTCTCCCAAAAGGTGTGTAAAGCAAGGATGATTGTGGTAAACTAAAAAGCAAAGACTAATATAATACACGACGCTCCAAGCAAAACACATATCATGCGGCGAATAAAAATATAGCTCCAAGTAAAGTTACCAATGAACAAAGACGAAAGAGGGGATGCCTTCCCGGGGCATCCCCAAGCTTAGGATTTTGGATATTCTTGAATATCTTGGGGTGCCATGGGCATCCCCAAGCTTAGGCTCTTGCCACCCTTTATTCCATTGTCCATAAAAGCTTTACCCAAAACTTGAAAACTTCACAACACAAAACTCAACAGGAAATCTTATAAGCTCCGTTAGTGAAAGAAAACAAAACCACCACATAAGGTACTGCAATGAAATCATTCCTTATTTATTTTGGTGTCAAACCTACTATATTCCAACTTCCTTATGGTTTATAAACTAATTTACTAGCCACAGATGCATTGAAATAAGCAAACAACACATGAAAAACAGAATCTGTCAAAAACAGAACAGTCTGTATAAATATGTAACTAACGCAAACTTCTTGAACTCTAAAAATCCTACCTAAATAGGAAGTCCTGGAAAATTTGTTTATTGAACAGCAGAAAAAAGAATCAACACAAAATCACGTTCCTGTGATTTAACAAAATTATATTCGTGCGCGCAAAGTTTCTGTTTTTCAGTAGAATCAAATCAACTATCATCGTAGGTTATCCTATAGGTTGTACTTGGCACAAACACTAATTAAAAGATAAAAAACAAATCTAAACAGAAGGTAGATGCAATATTTATTACTAAACAGGAGCAAAAACAAAAAACATAAAGAAAATTGGGTTGCCTCCCAACTAGCGCTATCGTTTAACGCCCCTAGCTAGGCATAAAAGCAAAGATAGATCTAAGTAGTGCCATCTTTGGCACTAAGTTCATAAGTAGCACGCATGATAGATTCATAAGGTAATTTGACTTTCTTTCTTGGAAAGTGCTCCATGCCTTTCTTTAAGGGAAATTGGAATCTAGTATTCCCTTCCTTCATATCAATAATCGCACCAATCGTTCTAAGGAAAGGTCTACCAAGAATAATAGGGCAAGAAAGATTGCAATCTATATCAAGAACGATAAAATCCATGGGCACCAAACTTCTATTTGCAACAAAAATAACATCATTTATCCTTCCCATTGGCTTTTTAATGGTGGAATCCGCAAGGTGCAAATTTAAAGAGCAATTATCAAGATCATGGAAACCTAGAATATCACATAAAGTTTTCGGAATCGTGGAAACACTAGCACCCAAATCACACAAAGCAAAACACTCATAATCTTTAAGTCTAATCTTTATAGTAGGTTCCCACTCATCATTAAGTTTTCTAGGTATAGAAACTTACAAATTGAGTTTTTCATCATAAGATTGCATCAAGGCATCAACAATATGTTTGGTAAAAGCTTTATTTTGACTATAAGCATGAGGAGAATTAACAACGGATTGCAACAAGGAAATACAACTTTTTAAAGAGCAATTATCATAATCAAATTCATTGAAATCCGAGATAGAAGGTTCAATACTATTAGAAGTTGAGGATTCTCCAATCTCACTTTTACCAAATTTAGCATCAAGATCTAAAGATTCCGAATTCTTGGGACGCCTTCTAGGCAAAGTTGATTCATCATCAGTCCCATAATCCTCCAAATACATATTGCAAAACATAGATCTAATAGGAGACACATCAATAACTTTAAGATCCTCATCATTATTTTCATCTAATTTTTCTGGTTTAGCGGCCATCTTATTGACTAAGGTAGCTTGCTTGTCAGAAATTTTGGCTATAGCATTTTCAAGACGGGTAATTTGAGCATTAACACCATAAAATTCTTTATTCATATCATCAAGCTCTTTGTTCATAAACCCCAAAAAAACCTTTTGTTCCTTAAGCTCTTTTCTAAAGAAATTATTGTGCTCAAATTGCAAATTTATAAAGCTTCTAATATTTGATTCAATCTCATCCATCCTTCTGAGAAGGTGGTATGGACCCTTAGGCGAAGCCATAAGGACAAACAGGCGCACAAGCAAGCAGAAAAAGGCAAGCGAAAGAAAAAAGAGAGGAGGAGATTGGGAAAGAGAGGGCGAATAAAACGGCAAGGGTGAAGTGGGGGAGAGGAAAACGAGAGGCAAATGGCAAATAATGTAAATGCGAGGGAGATGGGTTTGTGATGGGTACTTGGTATGTCTTGACTTGAGCGAAGACGTCCCCGGCAACGGCGCCAGAAATCCTTCTTGCTACGTCTTGAGCTTGCGTTGGTTTTCCTCGAAGAGGAGAGGGTGATGCAGCAAGTGTAGCGTAAGTATTTCCCTCAGTTTTGAGAACCAAGGTATCAATCCAGTAGGAGGCTCCTCAAAAGTCCCACGCACCTACACAAACAAACTGAGAACTCGCAACCAACGCAATAAAGGGGTTGTCAATCCCTTCACGGCCACTTGTGAAAGTGAGATCTAATAAATAGTATGATAAGATAAATATATTTTTGGTATTTTATAGTATAGATGCAAAAAGTAAAGATGCAAATAAAACTAGATTGAAAGCAAATATGATAAGAGATAGACCCGAGGTCCATAGGTTTCACTAGAGGTTTCTCTCAAGATAGCATAAGTATTACTGTGGGTGAACAAATTACTGTCGAGCAATTGATAGAAAAGCGCATAGTTATGAGATTATCTAGGCATGATCATGTATATAGGCATCACGTCCATAACAAGTAGACCGACTCCTGCCTGCATATACTACTATTACTCTACACATCGACCGCTATCCAGCATGCATCTAGAGTATTAAGTTCATAAGAACAGAGTAACACATTAAGCAAGATGACATGATGTAGAGGGATAAACTCAAGCAATACGATATAAACCCCATCTTGGCATCCTCGATGGCAACAATACAATACGTGCCTTGCAACCCTTTCTGTCACTGGGTAAGGACACCGCAAGATTGAACCCAAAGCTAAGCACTTCTCCCATGGCAAGAAAGATCAATCTAGTAGGCCAAACCAAACTGCTAATTCGAAGAGACTTGCAAAGATAACTCAATCATACATAAAAGAATTTAGAGAAGATTCAAATATTATTCATAGATAAACTTGATCATAAACCCACAATTCATCGGATCTCGACAAACACACCGCAAAAAGAGTTTACATCGAATAGATCTCCACAAGAGAGGGGGAGAACATTGTATTGAGATCCAAAAAGAGAGAAGAAGTCATCTAGCTAATAACTATGGACCCGTAGGTCTATGGTAAACTACTCACAACTCATCGGAGGGGCAAGGATGTTGATGTAGAAGCCCTCCATGGTTGATTCCCCCTCCGGCAGAGTGCCGACGAAGGCTCCAAGATGAGATCTCGCGGATACAGAAGGTTACGCCGGTGTAAATTGTGTTTCATGGTGCCCCTGGATGTTTTCGGGGTATGTAGGTGTATATAGGAGGAAGAAGTACGTCGGTGGCCACCCGAGGGGCCCACAAGACAGGTGGCGCGCCCTACAGGGGGGGCCTCCTATCTCGTGGAGCCCTCGGCTGCTTCTTGACTTGCACTCCAAGCTCTCCGGATCATGTTCGTTCCAAAAATCACGCTCCCGAAGGTTTCATTCCGTTTGGACTCCGTTTGATATTCCTTTTCTTCGAAATACTGAAATAGGCAAAAAAACAACAATATGGGCTGGGCCTCCGGTTAGTAGGTCAGTCCCAAAAATGATATAAATGTGTAAAATAAAGCCCATAAACATCCAAAAGGGGTAATATAATAGCATGGAACAATCAAAAATTATAGATACGTTGGAGACGTATCAAATACCTCATTCCTTATATGAAGAAATTATGCATGATATTGCACCCAGTGAAATAGAAGATATTGATATTACTATTAAGCTTGCCAATAGAGATACTATTTCACCAATTGGGATTGTTAGAGATGTTGAAGTCTTGTGTCGGAAAGTTAAATATCCTGCTGATTTTCTTGTTCTTGGTTCCCCACAAGATGACTTTTGTCCCATTATATTTGGTAGACCCTTCTTGAATACTGTTAATGCTAAGATAAACGAAAAGGATGTTGTTACAATTGGCTTAGGGGATATGTCTCATGAGTTTAATTTTGCTAAATTTCATAGACAACGCCATGATAAAGAATTGCCTAGTAAGGATGAAATTATTGGTCTTGCTTCTATTGCCGTGCCTCCTAATGATCCTTTAGAACAATATTTGCTAGACCATGAAAATGATATGTTTATGAATGAAAGAAGGGAAATAGATGAAGTATTCTTTAAATAGGGACCTATTTTGAAACACGACTTGCCAGTTGAAATGCTAGGGGATCCTCCTCCACCCAAGGGTGATCCCGTGTTTGAGCTTAAACCATTACCTAATACTCTTAAATATTCTTATCTTGATGAAAACAAGATATATCATGTTATTATTAGTGCTAACCTTTCAGAGCAGGAAGAGGAGAGATTATTGAAAACTTTGAAGAAGCACCGTGCTGCTATTGGATATATTCTTGATGATCTTAAGGGCATTAGTCCCACTCTATGCCAACACAAAATAAAGTTGGAGGAAGACGCCAAACCAGTTATTGATCACCAACGATGGTTAAATCCTAAGATGAAAGAAGTGGCAAGATAGGAAATACTAAAGCTCCTTGAGGCAGGTATAATTTATCCCGTTGCTGATAGTCAGTGGGTAAGTCATGTCCATTGTGTCCCTAGGAAGGGAGGTATTGCTGTTGTTCCTAATGATAAAGATGAATTGATCCCGCATAGAATTATTACAGGTTATAGGATGGTAATTGATTTCCGTAAATTAAATAAAGCTACTAAAAAAGATCATTACCCTTTACCTTTTATTGATCAAATGCTAGAAAAACTATCCAAACATACACATTTTTGCTTTCTAGATGGTTACTCTGGTTTCTCTCAAATACCTGTGTCAGCAGAGGATCAAGAAAAGACCACTTACTTGCCCTTTCGATACTTTTGCTAATAGACGTATGCCTTTTGGTTTATGTAATGCACCTGCTACCTTTCAAAGATGCATGATGGCTGTATTCTCAGACTTTTGTGAAAAGATTTGTGAAGTATTCATGGATGATTTCTCCATTTATGGATCCTCTTTTGATGATTGCTTGAGCAACCTTGAATGAGTTTTGCAGAGATGCGAAGATACTAGTCTTGTTTTGAATTGGGAGAAGTGCCACTTTATGGTTAATGAAGGCATTGCCTTGGGGCATAAAATTTCTGAAAGAGGTATTGAAGTTGATAAAGCTAAGGTTGATGCTATTGAAAAGATGCCGTGTCCCAAGGACATCAAAGGTATAAGAAGTTTCCTTGGTCATGCTGGTTTTTATAGGAGGTTCATTAAGGACTTTTCTAAAATTTCTAGGCCTCTAACTAATCTATTACAAAAAGATATTCCTTTTGTCTTTGATGATGATTGTGTAGAAGCATTTGAAATACTTAAGAAAGCTTTGATTTCTGCATCTATTGTTCAGCCACCTGACTGGAATTTACCTTTTGAAATTATGTGTGACGCTAGTGATTATGCTGTAGGTGCTGTTCTAGGACAAAGAGTTGATAAGAAACTAAATGTTATTCAATATGCTAGTAAAACTCTAGACAGTGCCCAAAGAAATTATGCTACTACTGAAAAAAGAATTCTTAGCAGTTGTGTTTGCTTGTGATAAGTTTAGACCTTATATCATTGATTCTAAAGTAACTATTCACACTGATCATGCTGCTATTAAATATCTTATGGAAAAGAAAGATGCTAAACCTAGACTTATTAGATGGGTTCTCCTATTGCAAGAATTTGATTTGCATATTAGTGATAGAAAGGGAGCTAAGAACCCCGTTGCAGACAACTTGTCTAGGTTAGAGAATGTTCTTGATGACCCACTACCTATTTATGATAACTTTCCTGATGAACAATTAGCTGTCATTAATGCTTCTCGTACTGCTCCATGGTATGCTGATTATGCTAATTACATTGTTGCTAAATTTATACCACCTAGTTTCACATACCAGCAAAAGAAAAAGTTTTTCTATGATTTAAGATATTACTTCTGGGATGACCCACACCTTTATAAATAAGGAGTAGATGGTGTTATTAGACGTTGTGTACTTGATCATGAACAGGAACAGATCTACGCAAGTGTCACTCTGAGGCTTATGGAGGACACCACGCTGGAGATAGAACTGCACATAAGGTATTGCAATCCAGTTTTTATTTGCCTACTCTCTTCAAAGATGCCCGTAAGTTTGTCTTGTCTTGTGATGAATGTCAAAGAATTGGTAATATCAGTAGACGTCAAGAAATGCCTATGAACTATTCTCTTGTTATTGAACCATTTGATGTTTGGGGCTTTGATTATATGGGACCGTTTCCTACCTGTAATGGGTATACACATATTTTAGTTGCTGTTGATTATGTTACTAAGTGGGTAGAAGCTATTCCAACTAGTAGTGCTGATCATAACACATCTATTAAGATGCTTAAAGAAGTTATTTTTCCGAGGTTTGGAGTCCCTAGATATTTAATGACTGATGGTGGTTCACATTTTATTCATGGTGCTTTTCGTAAAATGCTTGCTAAGTATGATGTTAATCATAGAATTGCATCTTCATATCACCCACAGTCTAGTGGTCAAGTAGAATTGAGTAACAGAGAGCTTAAATTAATTTTGCAAAAGACTGTTAATAGATCTAGAAAGAATTGTTCCAAGAAACTTGATGAGGCATTATGGGCTTACAGAACTGCATATAAAAATCCTATGGGTATGTCTCCATACAAAATGGTTTATGGAAAAGCATGTCACTTACCTCTCGAACTAGAACATAAGGCATATTGGGCCATTAAAGAGCTCTTATGATTTCAAACTTGCCGGTGCGAAGAGGTTATTTGACATTAGCTCACTTGATGAATGGAGAACCCAAGCTTACTAGAATGCCAAACTGTTTAAAGAAAAAAGTTAAAAGGTGGCATGACAAAAGGATACAAAAGCGTGAGTTTAATATAGGTGATTATGTGTTGCTATTCAACTCTCCTTTAAGATTTTTTGCAGGAAAACTTGTCTCTAAATGGGAAGGGCCTTACGTTATTGAGGAGGTCTATCGTTTCGGTGCCATAAAAATCAACAACTTTGAAGGCATGAATCCAAAGGTGGTGAACGGTCAAAGAATCAAACATTATATCTCAAGTAATCCTATAAATGTTGAAACTAATGTTATTGAAACCGTAACCCCGGAGGAATAGATAAGGGACACTTTCCAGAATGTTTCAGACTCCGAAAAGGAATAGGTATGTGGTACGATAAGTAAACAGACTCCAAAACAATTCTAATAGCAATTTTTCTCTGTTTTGGAATATTTAAGGAAATAGGAAAATAAGCAGTCCGGGAAGGACACGAGGCGTCCACGAGGGTGGAGGGGCGCCCTACCCCCTCGGCGCGTCCCCCTGCCTTGTGGGCACCTCCTGTGCTCTCCAGACTCCGTTTTCTTGCATGATACTTCTTTTGGTAAGTAAAAATTCATTATATAATCTCCCGAAGGTTTTGACCATCGTACCACGCAAATATCCTTTGTTTTTGCTTTGAGTTGTTTTTTCCACAGATTACAGCAATATGTCATCCCAGGATTCGGAGGGAGAAAGCTATGTGGTTGATTACCTCGCAAACCCTAAGGACTACGGGGACTTGGAGCATTATGGTTGGACCACCGAGGAAGAAGAAGACCATGAGCCTAAAGGAAAGGAGGAGATGAGCTCAGATGAAGATGAAATCCCATTACCTCAACCTGGGGACATGTATGTGGAGTTTAAAAAGTCAAGCCTCCCTGATAGAGCAAAGAAACCAAAGATCGAGTTTATCCCTTTTCGTCTCTTGTAGGAAATCAAACAGGAACTATGCAAAAGGATATTAAGCCTTGAGCAGGAGATCGATGATCTAAGGGAGCAAAATTCCATCCTCAAGCACAAATTGAGGAAGAAGCCTACATCATCAACGACTCCATCATCACCACCTCCGAGGACATAATTACATGGGTATGGGCACTCCCCTTGGCAACTGCCAAGCTTGGGGGAGGTGCCCCCATATCGTATCACCATCACACTCCTATCTTTACCGTTTTTCTTAGTTCGATCCTTTTAGTAATATCTTGGTCTAGTAGAATAAAGTTTTGGTATGATTTAGTTTTGAGTTTTGCTTTATGATCCCTCTATGTAATCGAGTCCGTGAGCTATATATATAATAAAGATTAGTGTTGAGTCAAGGGCTTTGCTATCTTGCTATGATCTTAAGGAAACAGAAAGAATAAAAAGAAATAAAAGAGATCATATTGATCTTATGGAAGGTAATGACTTCACACATAAAGAGTATGATGCATAAAATTTGTTGAGAGTTGGCAAACATAGTTTTGGTCATCGTTGCAATTAATAGGAAGTAATAAAGAAAGAGAGGTTCTCACATATAAATATACTATCTTGGACATCTTTTATGATTGTGAGCACTCATTAAAGTATGACATGCTAAAGAGTTGATGTTGGACAAGGAAGACAACGTAATGGGTTATGTTTTCTCACATCTTAATTAAAGTATATTGTCATGGATCATCCAACATGTTGAGTTTGCCTTTACCCCTCATGCTAGCCAAATTCCTTGCACCAAGTAGAGATACTACTTGTGCTTCCAAATATCCTTAAACCCAGTTTTGCCATGAGAGTCCACCATATCTACCTATGGATTGAGTAAGATCCTTCAAGTAAGTTGTCATGTTGCATGAAATAAAAATTGCTTTCTAAATATGTATGACTTATTAGTGTGGAGAAAATAAGCTTTATACGATCTTGTGATATGGAAGTAATAAAAGTGACGGACTGCATAATAAAGGTTCATATCACAAGTGGCAATATAAAATGATGTTCTTTTGCATTAAGACATCGTGCATCCAACCATAAAAGCACATGACAAGCTCTGCTTCCCTCTGCGAAGGGCCTATCTTTTACATTATGCAAAGAGTCATGGTGATCTTCACCTTTCCTTTTTATATATCCAATTGGATGGAAGTTAGCATGAACTATTATTGTTGACATTACCCTTGAGGTAAAAGGTTGGGAGGCAACACTATAAGCCCCTATCTTTCTCTGTGTCCGATTAAAACTCCATAACCATAAGTATTGCGTGAGTGTTAGAAATCGTGAAAGACTAAATGATAGTTGAGTATGTGGACTTGCTGAAAAGCTCTTATATTGACTCTTTCCGATGTTATGATAAATTGCAATTGCTTCAATGACTGAGATTATAGTTTGTTAGTTCTCAATGAAGTTTCTGATTCATACTTGACATTGTGAATAGATTGTTACTTTAGCATAAGGAATCATATATATATATATATATATATATATATATGTTGTTGTTATAAGAATGATCATGATGCCCTCATGTCCGTATTTTATTTTATCGACACCTCTCTCTCTAAACATGTGGGCATATATTTTGATATCGGCTTCCGCTTGAGGAAAAGCGAGGTCTAAGCTTGGGGGAATTGATACGTCCATTTTGCATCATGCTTTTATATCGATATTTATTGCATTATGGGATGTTATTACACGTTATGTCACAATACTTATGGCTATTCTCTCTTATTTTACATTTACATGAAGAGGGAGAATGCCGGCAGCTGGGATTCTGGGCTGGAAAAGGAGCAAATATTAGAGACCTATTCTGCACAGCTCCAAAAGTCCTGAAACTCCACGAAAGTCGTTTTGGGAATTAATAAAAAATATTGAAATGAAGAAACACCTGAGGGGGGCCACCCACCATCCACGAGGGTGGGGGCGCGCCCCCTGCCTCGTGGGCCCCCTGGCAGCCCTCCGGTGTCCATCTTCTACTATATGAAGGGTTTTACCCTGGAAAAAATCATAAGCAAGCTTACGGGATGAAACTCCGCCGCCACAAGGCGGAACCTTGGCGGAACCAATCTAGGGCTTTGGTGGAGCTGTTCTGCCGGGGAAACTTCCCTCCGGGAGGGGGAAATCATCACCATCATCATCACCAACGATCCTCTCATCGGGAGGGAGTCAATCTCCATCAACATCTTCACCAGCACCATCTCCTCTCAAACCCTAGTTCATCTCTTGTACCCAATCTTTGTACCAAAACCGCAGATTGGTACCTGTGGGTTGCTAGTAGTGTTGATTACTCCTTGTAGTTGATGCTAGTTGGTTTATTTGGTGGAAGATCATATGTCCAGATCCTTAATGCATATTAATACGCCTCTGATTATGAACATGAATATGCTTTGTGAGTAGTTACGTTTGTTCCTGAGGACATGGGAGAAGTCTTGCTATTAGTAGTCGTGTGAATTTGGTATTCGTTCGATATTTTGATGAGTTGTATGTTGTCTCTCCTCTAGTGGTGTTATGTGAACGTCGAATACATGACACTTCACCATTATTTGGGCCTAGAGGAAGGCATGGGGAAGTAATAAGTAGATGATGGGTTGCTAGAGTGATAGAAGCTTAAACCCTAGTTTATGCATTGCTTCGTAAGGGGCTGATTTGGATCCACTTGTTTCATGCTATGGTTAGGTTTACCTTAATACTTCTTTTGTAGTTGTGGATGCTTGCAATAGGGGTTAATCATAATTGGGATGCTTGTCCAAGAAAGGGCAGTACCCAAGCACCGGTCCACCCACATATCAAATTATCAAAGTAACGAACGTGAATCATATGAGCATGAGAAAACTAGCTTGACAATAATTCCCATGTGTCCTCGGGGGCGTTTTTCTCTATATAAGAATTTGTCCAGGCTTGTCCTTTGCTACAAAAAGGATTGGGCCACCTTTCTGCACCTTATTTACTTTCATTGCTTGTTACCCGTTACAAATTACCTTATCACAAAACTATCTGTTACCGATAATTTCAGTGCTTGCAGAGAATACCTTACTGAAAACCGCTTGTCATTTCCTTCTACTCCTCATTGGGTTCGACACTCTTACTTATCTAAAGGACTATGATAGACCCCCTACACTTGTGGGTCATCACCTTTCAATTGGTATTAGATCCTCGTCTCTTTATTAAGTGTTTCACCACCCGAAGAGGATGGTTGACACCGAGGAGGAAGTGCCCAAGGCTGTGGAGTTGACTTCGATCACTCAAGACGACCTAAATGAAGCTATGGCTTCACTTGAGACGTCTATGACGGTCGAAGTCAAGTCCATGCTTAAAGAATTACTTGAGGGGATGAAATCCACTCCCGATTCCTGCTTGTGGTTAAACCCACGGCATCGGAGTCGGAGGCCAATTCCGCCAAGGAAGCGGCTAAAGATACTCATGTTCCTTCCCCTCATGACAAGAATGAAACGGGAACCTTTGCCTTGGTTCCCCCTCCCCCGGTCTATGGAGGACCGGTCCCCACAACACGCATAAATATTCATGGTCCTCCTCCCAAGCTTGTTAAGGGTGATTTTGCAAATTGGATCTTTTGCATTAAGTCTCATTGGAATCATTGCTCAACTAACCTTTGGAGAATCATTAAGCAAGGCTTCTACCCGCATGATCCAAACAACTTCACCCCAAGAGAAGAAGTGGACGATCAATACAATCACTCCACATTGTTCGTCCTTCAAGAAGCAGTTCCTCTCGAAGATCTAACGCACCTACAACTGTTCACTCGCGCAAAGGATTGTTGGGAGCATGTTGTCTCGATGTACAAGGGAAGCTCAATCATCCAACAGTCCAACTTTGAAGTGGTACTTGATGAGGCCGATGAATTAGTGATGCTTGAAGATGAGGATCCGCGTGACCTTTACCCAAGGGTGACTACTCTTGCGGTTGCTCTCCAAGATCATGGAAGCAAGGACACGGATGACACTTGGATCAAGCGCAAGTTCCTCAAGGCCATCATGCCATTCAATAAGGCCATGTCCTCCATGATTCTTCAAAGGCCGGACTTGCACACCTTGACCTCAAGTGAAGTGTTGGATGAGTTTATCTCCATGAACATCATGAACAAGACCCCCGACAATGCTCTTGCTCATGTCCGTTCAAAGAAGAGCACTCCTAGCCTTACTTTGAAGGCCAAGGCCATTCTAGAAGGAGAAGAAGAGGAAGAAGAAGAGGAGGAATAAGAGGAAGAAGAAGAGGAGTGTGGCCCTGAGGATACCAAATATGCTTACCATGAGCATATGGCTCTTGCGTCAAGGCAATTTTGGAGCAACAAGAGGAACTCTAGGCCCAACTTCAACAAGAACAACTCAAGTGGGTCAAAGAACAAGCAACATGAGAACTTGCAACAATTGTGGCAATGTGAGTCACTTTTGTCTGATTTTGGGATCCGGCAACCCTTGAGAGGTTCGAACTCTAGGGTGCGTGCCGAGATCTCAACCTGTCCAGCCTGCCTACTCGCGATCCTCCCTAGCCTAGCGCGTAGAGCTCACAGAGACACAAAGACACAGAGATTTATACTGGTTTGAGCCACCGTTGTGGTGTAATACCATACTCCAGTGTGGTGTGGTGGATTGCCTCGAGGGGCTATGGATGAACTAGTACAAACGATGAACAAGCCTCTGGAGGTGAGGTGTTCTTGAACTGGTGTGGTTCTCGGGGTGGAATCGATCTCTCTCCCCCATATGGTGGTGGCTAAGTCCTATATATAGTGGCCTTGGTCCTCTTCCCAAATATGAGCGGGAAGGGATTCCACAACGGCGAGATTTGAAAGGGGACAAGTAGTACAGTCTATCCTGACAAAAGTAGTCTTTGCCTGCGAAAAGCCTCTGGTCATGACGCTGCGGTGGGCTCGGTGATGACCTCCGTCCTGCCGTCCTGGCGGTCTTAGTCTCGTTGCACCAGAATGGAAACCTTTAGCTGATTCCTTGGGACTCCATGCCTGTGGCTTGCCTCCCTTGCATCGAAGAGGAAACCTGCACTTTGCACCCGCCTGGCGCCCGCTTGGCCTTGGTCGTGTTGGCTCACATCAGCTGAGCCTCATGAGGTAGGTGCATAGAACTCTCCGCCCCTCAGGAGCCCTCCCGAGGAGGCCAACTCCTTCAGGGGTCTTGGCGTCATCTGCCTCGCGAGGCTTGGCCCCTCGCGATGGTCTTGCTGTGCTGGTGCTAAAGCTGGGTCGTACCAGGCCATCGATGGAGCCACGTGGTGGGTCGCATGCAGGCAGGACTGGATACCCCCAAGTCCAGGACGCCGACAGTAGCCCCCGGGCCCAAGGCATGCTCGGACTTGGCTTCCAGGCAAAGCCAAAGGGCAAGTGTGGAGTGTCGCGGTCCCTAACCGCCTGCAGCCTGGATGGCGTGTGGCGATTGATTGGACGTGGGCGACTCCGCTTCCCATGCTGCCTCGGCAACTGCTCCAGTCTGACAAAAGGGGTGCCGACCACGCTTCGGATCGGCACCGCTGCCCCAGAGTCGGCGGGCAGCAACTTCTTCCCTTTCTTTATGCATAGCGTCTACTTCGGGCTGGTACCTCCGTTCTCCCCCTTCTTCTTTACCATCCTTCACCATTACGGACTCCAAGCGCCCCACATCCATGCCAACTCCATCCTCCTTTTGTCCCTCTTCACCTTCTATTGTGAGGCGTTCCTGGGGGTGTTGCCCTCTGTTGCCATGTTCCGCCATTTCTTCTATCTTCGCAAGACCGGCGACAATCCAATCGGGTGCATCGGTTTCGTCGCGGTGCGGGGTGGTAACGCAATCTCCCTAGCCGGGAAGAAGGTGGATGATGCTGTGAAGAGGTGGGTGTTGATGGATGGTAAGAGCTCCCAGAGCTCGCTGAAGCTGCCGACTGCATTCCCCGTCTCCGACAAGTGGTGGAAATCCGAGAAGATCACCGACCCTTCCCTGACGTCGTTCGTGAGGACGATGGACAAGGAGCTAAAGGACGCGAAGCTGATGGGGCAATGCTCATCAAGGAGTTCCTGAAGCAGCGCGTTGCGTGATAACCCGCAAGTATACGGGATATTTGTAGCCTCTTTCGATAAGTAAGAGTGTCGAACCCAAAGAGGAGCTAACGGTAGAACAAATACTCTCTCAAGTTCTATCGGCCACTGATACGACTCTACGCACGCTAGACGTTCGCTTTACCTAGAACAAGTATGAAACTAGAAGTACTTTGTAGGTGTTGTTGGATAGGTTTGCAAGATAATAAAGAACGCGTAAATAAAAACTAGGGGCTGTTTAGATAAAGATGCAATAAAGTAAATAAAGCGAGTGTGGTAAAGTGGTGGTAGGAGTGGTGAAAGTGTACCTAAGCAATTGACTATGTTACTAGACCGGTAATCACTATTGCAATTCTATTTGAGGGAGAGGCATAAGCTAACATACTTTCTCTACTTGGATCATATGCACTTCTGATTGGAACTCTAGCAAGCGTCCGCAAATACTAAAGATTCATTAAGGTAAAACCCAACCATAGCATTAAAGCATCAAGTCCCCTTTATCCCATGTACAACAATCCCCTTACCCGGGTTTGTGTTTCAATCACTCATGCAACCCAATATAAGCGAATCATGAACGCATTGCAACACCCTACAGCGGGAATCCCTCACGCTTGCGTGACACGGAGGGCACCACACGACAACACCAATAATAAAACATGCAACTCAAACCATTCATAGCAATTCATCAATCACCGATAGGACAATGGAAATCTAATAATATGAAGCATAAAGCACCATGTTGAAGTAGAGGGTACAACGGGTTGCGGGAGAGTGGACCGCTGGATATAGATGGGGGAAGGTGATGGAGACGTTGGTGAAGATCACGGTGATGATGACGGCCCCCGGCGGCATTCCGGCGGCACCGGAAGCAAGGGGGAGAGAGCCCTCCTTCTTCTTCTTCTTACTTGACCTCCTCCCTTGATGGGAGAAGGGTTTCCCCTCTGTTCCTTGGCTCCCATGGCGTGGGAGGGGCAAGAGCCCCTCCGAGGTTGGATCTATCTCTCTGTTTCTGCGTTCCCGAATTCTGCCCCTTCACCGTTTCTTTTATATCTGGAGATCCGTAACTCCGATTGGGGTCAATCTTTCGCCCAGATTTTTCCCGTAAAATTAGCTTTCTTGCGGAAAAAGAAGAGTGTCAACCGCCTTACGGGTGGCCCATGAGAGTCCAGGGTGCGCCCAGGAGGGAGGGCACGCCCCCCTGTCTCGTGGCCACCCCGGACACCGTTTCACGTTGATTCTTCCTCCGGAAAATCCCAAATATTCCAAAATAATTCTCCGTCCGTTTTTATCCCGTTTGGATTCCGTTTGATATTGGGTTTCTGCGAAACATAAAACATGCAATAAACAGGAACTGGCACTGGGCACTGGATCAATATGTTAGTCCCAAAAATAGTATAAAAAGTTGCCAAAAGTATATGAAAGTTGAAGAATATTGGCATGGAACAATCAAAAATTATAGATACGATGGAGACGTATCAGCATCCCCAAGCTTAATTCATGCTCGTCCTCGAGTAGGTAAATGATAAAGAAAGATAATTTTTGATGTGGAATGCTACCTAGCATAATCTTGATCATATGTCTAATCATGGCATGAATATTAAGATGCGAGTGATTCAAAGCAATAGTCTATCATTTGACATAGAAACAATAATACTTCGAGCATACCAATAAAGCAATCATGTCTTTTCAAAACAACAAGGCCAAAGCAAGCTTATCCCTACAAAATCATATAGTTTGGCCATGCTTCATTTTCGTCACAAAAAATGCCCCCATCATGCACAACCCCGATGACAAGCGGAGCAATTGGTTCATGCTTTTTAACACGTTTCAGCTTTTTCAACCCTCACGCAATACATGAGCGCGAGCCATGGATATAGCACCATAGGTGGAATAGAATATAATGATGGAGGTTATGTAGAGAAGACAAAAAAAGGAGAAAGTCTCACATCGATGCGGCTAATCAATGGGCTATGGAGATGCCCGTCAATTGATGTCAATGCAAGGAGTAGGGATTGCCATGCAACGGATGCACTAAGAGCTATAAGTGTATGAAAGCTCAACAAAAGAAACTAAGTGGGTGTGCATCCAACTTGCTTACTCATGAAGACCTAGGGCATTTGAGGAAGCCCATCGTTGGAATATACAAGCCAAGTTCTATAATGAAAATTCCCACTAGTATATGAAAGTGATAACATAGGAGACTCTCTATATGAAGAACATGGTGCTACTCTGAAGCACAAGTGTGGAAAAAGGATAGTAACATTGCCCCTTTTCTTTTTCTTTTTTTTCTTTTTTTTCTTTTTTTTCTTTTTTTTCTTTTTGGGTGGGCTTCTTTGGCCCCCTTTTTTTATTTAGGCTTCTTTGGCCTTTCCTTTTTTCTTTTTTTTTCTTTTTCTTTTTTTATGGGGAAATGTTCTATAATGATGATCATCACACTTTCATTTACTTACAACTCGATATTACAACTCGATACTGGAACAAAGATATGACTCTATATGAATGCTTCCGGCGGTGTACCGGGATGTGCAATGATCTAGCGTAGCAATGACATCAAAAAACGGACAAGCCATGAAAACATCATGCTAGCTATCTTACGATCATGCAAAGCAATATGACAATGAATGCTCAAATCATGTATATGATGATGATGGAAGTTGCATGGCAATATATCTCGGAATGGCTATGGAAATGCCATAATAGGTAGGTATGGTGGCTATTTTGAGGAAGATATAAGGAGGTTTATGTTTGATAGAGCGTATCGTATCACGGGGTTTGGATGCACCGTCGAAGTTTGCACCAACTCTCAAGGTGAGAAAGGGCAATGCACGGTACCGAAGAGGCTAGCAATGATGGCAAGGTAAAAGTGCGTATAATCCATGGACTCACATTAGTCATAAAGAACTCATATACTTATTGCAAAAGTTTATTAGCCCTCGAAGCAAAGTACTAGTACGCATGCCCCTAGGGGGATAGATTGGTAGGAAACGACCATTGCTCGTCCCCGACCGCGACTCATAAAGAAGACAATCAAAGAAACACCCCATGCTTCAAATTTGTCACACAATGGTTACCATACGTGCATGCTATGGGACTTGCAAACCTCAACACAAGTGTCTCTACAATCCACAACCACCCACTAGGATGACTCTAATATCACCACCTTTATATCGCAAAACTATTGCAAGGAATCAAACATATCATATTCAGCGATCTACAAGTTTATGTAGGATTTTATGACTAACCATCTGAATGACCAATTCCTGTCATCTCTCTAAATAGATATAAGTGAAGCAAGAGAGTTTAATTATTTCTACAAAAGATATGCCCACGCTCTAACAAATATAAGTGAAGCAAAAGAGCATTCTACAAATGGCGGTTTTCTATGTGAAGAGAAACAGGCAATCCCAACTTCAAATGATGTAAGTGAAGCATATGAAGCATTCTATAAAGCCACACTCAAAAGATATAAGTGAAGTGCAAAGAGAATTCTATAAATCAACCAAGGACTATCTCATACCAGCATGGTGCATAAAAGAAAAGTGAAAACTAAATGCAAAAGACGCTCCAAGACAGCACAAATCGTATGAACGAAACGAATTCGAAAACATACCGATACTTGTTGAAGAAAGAGGGGATGCCTTCCGGGGCATCCCCAAGCTTAGATGCTTGAGTCTCCTTGAATATTTACTTGGGGTGCCTCAGGCATCCCCAAGCTTGAGCTCTTGCCTCTCTTCCTTTTCCTCATATCGAGACATCCTCGATTAGACACTACATCCACACAAAACTTCAACAAAAAACTCGGTAAGATCCGTTAGTATAATAAAGCAAATCACCACTCTAAGTACTGTTGCAAACCAATTCATATTTTGTTTTTGCATTGTGTCTACTGTAATATAACTTTTTCATGGCTTGATCCACTGATATAAATTGATAGATTCATCAAAACAAGCAAACTATGCATCAAAAACAGAATCTGTCAAAAACAGAACAGTCTGTAGCAATCTGAACATTCACCATACTTCTGGTACCCCAAAAATTCTACCGAAATTAGGAAAAACAAACAAGTTGTATATCAAGACATTTCAAAAGGAATCGGAACCATTTGACGTTCCAGTTAAAAATGTAAAGTCGCCCACTACAGCCAAAGTTTCTACCCTACACCGTACAAACCAACAAGCATTGTAAACATCCTAAAGGCAAACCTTGGCACATTATTTTTATAATACAATGGAACTGTATAAGGGGATAATTATTTTTGATGAAAAGTTTTTGTAATCAAGATTCACAAAGTTTCCGTGAGCATGAACAAAGTTCAAGGAGCTCCCCCACTTCAACAATGCTTGTCTTTCTCACTTTCACTTTCCTTTTTTGAAAAGTTTTAGGTTCCCCTCTTTATTTATTTTTCAAACTATATGAAAGCACTCAACAGAAATAAATGACTCTCTAAAACTTCCGGGTTGTCTCCCTGGCAGCGCTTTCTTTAAAGCCATTAAGCTAGGCATTTAGTGCTCAAGTAATGAATCCACCCGGATCCCAAGGTATATCAAAGCCAATTTTAATTAACAATGATTTGTAATTTAGTAGTGAGCACAAAGTAACATAAATCATGCAACAACGATGTCTAACTCTCTTCCTATGCATCGGCATGCCATAAAAGAACAATTCATGCACACATAGTAAAGGCCAATGCATAGTATAAGCAGTTTCTTGCAATTTCATAGTATGGGAAACATAGAGAGGTGGAGAAATAGTCCCTCTCTCATAATAATTGCAAGTAGGAGCAGCAAGCACATGCATATTACATTCATCAAAATCACCTTGTGCAATGGTAAAAGTCAACCCATCAATATAATCCTTAATAAGCACAACCTTCTCCGATATAGTGTAGTTTGGAGAATTCAAAAAGATAATAGGACTATGGGTGCAATAGCAACAATTTCATGTTTAACATAAGGAACTATAGCAAGTTCATCTCCATAAGTATAATTCATATTGGCATCTTGGCCACAAGCATAGCAAACATCATCAAAAAGGGATATTTCAAACAAATTCAAGGGATCATAGCAATCATCCTTCGGTAAGCACGAAGGGGAATTAAATAATGTATGAGTTGGAGGGTTACTCTCATTATAAGGTGGGCACGGGTAGCTAATCCGCTCTTCCTCCTTTTGTTCTTCGCTCTCCTCATCATCTTTTTCATCCAATGAGCTCATTGTTTCATCACTTTCTTCTTCCATAGCTTCCTGCAAAATATTAGTCTCTTCTTGGACAACGGAGACTTTCTCCATAAATGCATTAATATAGTAATTGTAATCATAATTTTCATAGCAATATCTAAGTATAGCAATATTTTCAGGCCTATAAAAACCATCATCATTAAAAGCTTCATACTTTTCAAACAAAGATTCAATTTCATAAGCAGCCTTAAAAGCAACAAATTCTTCTATTTGTTCAACATCATAGTAATCATATATACCATTAGCATAAGAAGCTAAGGTTTCATTATCATTAAATTTGCATGAAAAGGGAAGGTGTGGAGCCTTCATCCTAGAGCAACAAGTAATATCATATCTCAAGCATAGATCCCGGGCATACGAACACAACATAATAAATTGATCCCACAATAGTTTCCCTTTTTGTGTCGAGCGATAATCCCTAAAGTATTCACGTTGATCCAACGTGTCTCCCATTATAAAGCTGAATGGGGTTTTCTCAGGATTATTAAAGTAGTACAAAATATCTCTCACATAATGAGAATCGAGGTTTTTAGGAGTTACCCCATCTCCATGAGTAGCAAGTACACCTAATTTTTTTGGTATTTTGTGTTCCATATCCATAACTAAAGATAGAGAACAACTTAGAACATCAAATAAAAATTACTTAGTGATAAAGCAAACAAGAATATTCATCCCACGCTATTACTCCCCGGCAATGGCGCCAGAAAAAGGTCTTGATAACCCGCAAGTATACGGGATAGTTGTAGCCTCTTTCGACAAGTAAGAGTGTCGAATCCAACGAGGAGCTAAAGGTAGAACAAATACTCTCTCAAGTCCTATCGGCCACTGATACAACTCTACGCAGGCTTGACGTTCGCTTTACCTAGAACAAGTACGAAACTAGAAGTACTTTGTAGGTGTTGTTGGATAGGTTTGCAAGATAATAAAGAACACGTAAATAAAAACTAGGGGCTGTTTAGATAAAGATGCAATAAAGTAAATAAAGCGAGTGTGGGAAAGTGGTGGTAGGAGTGGTGAAAGCCTAAGCAATTGACTACTTTACTAGACCGGTAATCACTATTGCAATTCTATTTGAGGGAGAGGCATAAGCTAACATACTTTCTCTACATGGATCATATGCACTTATGATTGGAACTCTAGCAAGCGTCTGCAAATACTAAAGATTCATTAAGGTAAAACCCAACCATAGCATTAAAGCATCAAGCCCCCTTTATCCCATACGCAACAATCCCCTTACCCGGGTTTGTGTTTCAGTCACTCACCCAACCCACTATAAGCGAATCATGAACGCATTGCAACACCCTACAGCGGGAATCCTTCACGCTTGTGCGACATGGAGGGCACCATAGGACAGCACCAATCGTAGCAATTCATCAATCACCGATAGGACAATGGAAATCTACTCAGACATCATAAGATGGCAACACATCATTGGATAATAATATGAAGCATAAAGCACCATGTTCAAGTAGAGGGTACAATGGGTTGCGAGAGAGTGGACCGCTGGATATAGATGGGGGAAGGTGATGGAGACGTTGGTGAAGATGATGGAGGTGTTGGTGAAGATCACGGTGATGATGACGGCCCCCGGCGGCATTCCGGTGCCACCGGAAGCAAGGGGGAGAGAGCCCCCCTTCTTCTTCTTCTTCTTCCTTGACCTCCTCCCTAGATGGGAGAAGGGTTTCCCCTCTGGTCCTTGGCTCCCATGGCGTGGGAGGGGCGAGAGCCTCTCCGAGATTGGATCTATCTCTCTGTTTGCGCGTTCCCGAATTCTGCCCCTTCACCGTTTCTTTTATATCTGGAGATCCGTAACTCCGATTGGGGTGAATCTTTCGCCCAGATTTTTCTCGTAAAATTAGCTTTCTTGCGGCAAAAGAAGAGCATCAAATGCCTTACGGGTGGCCCACGAGAGTCCAGGGCGCGCCCAGGCGGGGGAGGGCGCGCCCCCCTGTCTCGTGGCCACCCCGGACACCGTTTCGCGTTGATTCTTCCTCCGGAAAATCCCAATTATTCCAAAATAATTCTCCGTCCGTTTTTATCCCGTTTGGATTCCGTTTGATATTGGGTTTCTACGAAACATAAAACATGCAATAAACAGGAACTGGCACTAGGCACTGGATCAATATGTTAGTCCCAAAGTTAGTATAAAAAGTTGCCAAAAGTATATGAAAGTTGAAGAATATTGGCCGGGAACAAACAAAAATTATAGATACGACAGAGACGTATCATTGCGCTGCTTCAAGACCGCCCCGTCCCTTGTGGAAGCTTGGTGGCCACGACGACAAGATCCGCCTGCACCGAGATCCCCTTCCCGAGGAGGAGATGAACAAGGTGCTGCTCTACCTGACGGGAAGGGATCCGAGTGACCCTCCGGAGGGCTGGCTCCCGCTGTACGACCGTGACGACGCCGAGGAGGTCGTCGCGGCTATGCCTGTCTTCGACGAGCTTGAGTTTGTGCGGCTGGGGTCTTCCTTGCCGCATACTACCTTGGTGCTCCTCTCCTCCGATGGTCAATCCTCCGAGGCCACAGTGGATGAGGTAGTGGACGAATCCTCTGCCCCTGAGCAAAGGGAGCTCCTGCACGACTTGCCGGACGACAATGATGATGGCGAGCTCCCGGTGGTGGAGGTGTCGTGCCCTCCAGGGGTCACCACGAGGTCTGCGGTGGCCTCCTTGAAGCAGCACAAGCGACCGGTTGTGAAGATAAGCAGGACCGCGGTGATTTCTCTGGGCAGCAGCCCGCCTTCGCCGACGCCGTCCCAGGCGGCGCCAACCGCAAGCTCTCCTACTTCCAAGGGCTCGGCGCCACCTGCTCCACCTTAGCGCCCGCTCCTGAGCATGAAGAGGCACTACGCCTTCGTTGATCAGTAATTTTCTTCCTTATCCTTCTTTGTTAGTTCTTGAAGTGGTGTTGAATGCACTCTCCTGTCGTTAGGCAGCAGCCGTCGAAGAAGCAGAAGGAGGGTACGGAGATTGCCGCGGCCGCAGGAGACGGAGTTGTTGGGGAACGTAGTAATTTTAAAAAAATTCCTACGTACACGCAAGATCATGGTGATGGTATAGCAACGAGAGGGGAGAGTGTTGTCCACGTACCCTCGTAGACCGTAAGCGGAAGCGTTATGACAACGCGGTTGATGTAGTCGTACGTCTTCACGATCCGACCGATCCAAGTACCGAACGTACGGCACCTCTGAGTTCAGCACACGTTCAGCTCGATGATGATCCCCGGGCTCCGATCCAGCAAAGCTTCGGGGACGAGTTCCATCAGCACGACGGCATGGTGATGATGACGATGCTCTACCGGCGCAGGGCTTCACCTAAACTCCGCGACGATATGACCGAGGTGGAATATGGTGGAGGGGGGCACCGCACACGGCTAGGGAACGATCCGTAGATCAACTTGTGTCTCATGGGGTGCCCCCCTGCCCCCGTATATAAAGGAGCAAGGGGGGAGGAGGCCGGCCCTAGGAGGGGGCGTGCCAAGTGTGGAGTCCTACTAGGACTCCCTAGTCCTAGTAGGATTCCACCTCCCTTGTTGGAGTAGGAGAAGGGGAAGAGGGGGAGAGGAAGAAGGAAAGGGGGGCTGCGCCCCTTGTCCAATTCGGACGAGACGGGGGGCGCAGGCCTCCTTCCTTTTGGCCTCTCTCCTCTATTCCCGTATGGCCCAATAAGGCCCATATACTCCCCGGCGAATTCCCGTAACTCTCCGGTACTCCGAAAAATACCCGAATCACTTGGAACCTTTCCGAACTCCGAATATAATCGTCCAATATATTGATCTTTACGTCTCGACCATTTCGAGACTCCTCGTCATGTCCCCGATCTCATCCGGGACTCCGAACTCCTTCGGTACATCAAAACTCATAAACTCATAATATAACTGTCATCGAAACCTTAAGCGTGCGGACCCTACGGGTTCGAGAACTATGTAGACATGACCTAGAACTATTCTTGGTCAATAACCAATAGCGGAACCTAGATGCTCATATTGGCTCCTACATATTCTACGAAGATCTTTATCGGTCAAACCGCATAACAACATACTTTGTTCCCTTTGTCATCGGTATGTTACTTGCCCGAGATTCGATCGTCGGTATCCAATACCTAGTTCAATATCGTTACCGACAAGTCTCTTTACTCGTTACATAATGCATCATCCCACAACTAACTCATTAGTCACATTGCTTGCAAGGCTTATAGTGATGTGCATTACCGAGAGGGCCCAGAGATACCTCTCCGACAATCGGAGTGACAAAACCTAATCTCGAAATACGCCAACCCAACATGTACCTTTGGAGACACCTGTAGTAATCCTTTATAATCACTCAGTTACGTTGTGACGTTTGGTAGCACCCAAAGTGTTCCTCCGGTAAACGGGAGTTGCATAATCTCATAGTTACAGGAACATGTATAAGTCATGAAGAAAGCAACAGCAACATACTAAACGATCAAGTGCTAAGCTAACGGAATGGGTCAAGTCAATCACATCATTCTCCTAATGATGTGATCCCGTTAATCAAATGACAACTCTTTTGTCCATGGTTAGGAAACATAACTATCTTTGATAAACGAGCTAGTAAAGTAGAGGCATACTAGTGACACTATGTTTGTCTATGTATTCACACATGTATTATGTTTCCGGTTAATACAATTCTAGCATGAATAATAAACATTTATCATGATATAAGGAAATAAATAATAACTTTATTATTGCCTCTAGGGCATATTTCCTTCAGTCTCCCACTTGCACTAGAGTCAATAATCTAGTTCACATCATCATGTGATTTAACACCAATATTCACATCTGTATGTGATTAATACCCATAGTTCACATCGTCATGTGATCAACACCCAAAGGGTTTACTAGAGTCAATAATCTAGTTCACATCGCTATGTGATTAACACCCAAAGAGTACTAAGGTATGATCATGTTTTGCTCGTGAGAGAAGTTTAGTCAACGGGTCTGTCATATTACAGAGTCGTATGTATTTTGCAAATATTCTATGTCTACAATGCTTTGCACGGAGCTACTCTAGCTAATTGCTCCCACTTTCAATATGTATCCAGATTGAGACTTAGAGTCATCTGGATCGGTGTAAAAGCTTGCATCGATGTAACTCTTTACGACGAACTCTTTTATCACCTCCATAATCGAGAAACATATCCTTATTCTACTAAGGATAATTTTGACCAATGTCCAGTGATCTACTCCTAGATCACTATTGTACTCCCTTGCCAAACCAGGGCAGAGTATACAATAGGTCTGGTCCATAGCATGGCATACTTTTATAGAACCTATGACTGATGCATAGGGAATGACTTTCATTCTCTTTCTATTTTCTGCCGTGGTCGGGTCTTGAGTCTTACTCAATTTCACACCTTTGCAACACAGGCAAGAACTCTTTCTTTGACTGTTCCATTTTGAACTATTTCAAAATCTTGACAAGGTATGTACTTATTGAAAAACTTATCAAGCGTCTTGATCTATCTCAATAGATCTTGATGCTTAATATGTAAGCAGCTTCACTGAGGTCTTTCTTTGAAAAACTCCTTTCAAACACTCCTTTATGCTTTGCAGAATAATTCTACATTATTTCCGATCAACAATATGTCATTCACATATACTTATCAGAAATGTTGTAGTGCTCCCACTCACTTTCTTGTAAATACAGGCCTTTCCAAAAGTCTGTATAAAACCATATGCTTTGATCAACTCATCAAAGCGTATATTCCAACTCCGAGATGCTTGTACCAGTCCATTGATGGATCGCTGGAGCTTGCACATTTTGTTAGCACCTTTAGGATTAGAAAAACCTTCTGGTTGCATCATATACAATTCTTGTTTAAAAATCCATTAAGAAATGCAGTTTTGACATCCATTTGCCAGATTTCATAAATTGTGGCAATTGCTAACATGATTCAGACAGACTTAAGCATCGATACGAGTGAGAAAATCTCATCGTATTCAACACCTTGAACTTGTCGAAAACCTTTTGCAACAAGTCGAGCTTAGTATATAGTAACACTACTATCAGTGTCCGTCTTCCTCTTGACGATCCATTTATTTAACATGGCTTGCTGATCATCGAGCAAGTCAATCAAAGTCCATACTTTGTTCTCATACATGGATCATATCTCAGATTTTATGGCCTCAAGCCATTTCGTGGAATCTGGGCTCATCATCGCTTCCTCATAGTTCGTAGGTTCATCATGGTCTAGTAACATGACTTCCAGAACAGGATTACCGTACCACTCTGGTGCGGACCATACTCTGGAAGACCAACGAGTTTCTGTAGTAACTTGATCCGAAGTTTCATGATCATCATCATTAACTTCCTCACTAATCGGTGTAGGCGTCACTAGAACTAATTTCTGTGATGAGCTACTTTCCAATTTGGGAGAAGGTACAATTACCTTATCAAGTTCTACTTTCCTCCCACTCACTTCTTTCGAGAGAAACTCCTTCTCTAGAAAGGATCCATTCTTAGCAATGAATGTTTTGCCTTTGGATTTGTGATAGAAAGAGTACCCAACAGTTTCCTTTGGGTATTCTATGAAGACGCACTTCTCCGATTTGGATTCGAGCTTATCAAGTTGAAAACCTTTTTTCATATAAGCATCGCAACTCCAAACTTTAAGAAACGACTGCTTAGGTTTAATGCTAAACCATAGTTCATATGGTGTCATCTCAACGGATTTAGATGGTGCCCTATTAAACGTGAATGCAGCTGTGTCTAATGCATAACCCCAAAACGATAATGGTAAATCAATAAGAGACATCATAGATCGCATCATATCTAGTAAAGTACGGTTATGATGTTCGGACACACCATTAAGCTGTGGTGTTCCAGGTGGCATGAGTTTGTGAAACTATTCCACATTGTTTTAATTGAAGACCAAACTCGTAACTCAAATATTCTCCTCCACGATCAGATCGTAGAAACTTTATTTTCTTGTTACGATGATTCTCCACTTCACTCTGAAATTCTTTGAACTTTTCAAATGTTTCAGACTTGTGTTTCATTAAGAAGATATACTTATATCTGCTCAAATCATCTCATGAAGGTCAGAAAATAACGATACCCGCCACGAGCATCAACACTCATTGGACCGCATACATCGGTATGTATTATTTCCAATAATTCACTAGCTCGTTCCATTGTTCCGGAGAACGGAGTTTTAGTCATCTTGCCCAAAAGGAACGGTTCGCAAGCATCAAATGATTCATAACCAAGTGATTCCGAAAATCCATCTTTATGGAGTTTCTTCATGCGCTTTACACCGATATGACCCAAACAGTAGTGCCACAAATAAGTTGCACTATCATTATTAACTTTGCATCTTTTGGCATCAATATTATGAATATGTGTATCACTACGATCGAGGTCCAACAAACTATTTTCATTGGGTGTATGACCATTGAAGGTTTTATTCATGTAAACAGAACAACAATTATTCTCTGACTTTAAATGAATAACCGTATTGCAATAAACATGATCAAATCATATTCATGCTCAACGCAAACGCCAAATAACATTTATTTAGTTTTAACACTAATCCCGAAAGTATAGGGAGTGTGCGATGATGATCATATCAATCTTGGAACCACTTCCAACACACATTGTCACTTCACCCTCAACTAGTTTCTGTTTATTCTGTAACTCCTGTTTCGAGTTACTAATATTTAGCAACCGAACAAGTATCAAATACTCAGGGGCTACTATAAACACTAGTAAAGTATACATCAATAACATGTATATCAAATATACCCTTGTTCACTTTGCCATCCTTCTTATCCACCAAATATTCAGGGCATTTCCGCTTCTAGTGACCATTTCCTTTCCAATATAATCACTCAATTTCAGGCTTTGGTCCAGCTTTGGGCTTCTTCGCAGGACTAACAACTTGCTTGTCATTCTACTTGAAGTTCCCTTTCTTTCCCTTTGCCCTTTTCTTGAAAATAGTGATCTTGTCAACCATCAACACTTGATGCTCTTTCTTGATTTCTACCTTCGTCGATTTCAACATCACGAAGATCTCGGGAATCATTTTTGTCATCCCTTGCATACTATAGTTCATCACGAAGTTCTAGTAACTTAGTGATGGTGACTAGAGAATTCTGTCAATCACTATCTTATCTGGAAGATTAACTCCCACTTGATTCAAGCGATTGAAGTACCTAGACAATCTGAGCACATGCTCACTAGTTGAGCGATTCTCCTCCATCTTTTAGCTATAGAACTTGTTGGAGACTTCATATCTCTCAACTCGGGTATTTGCTGGAAATATTAACTTCAACTCCTGGAACATCTCATATGGTCCATGACGTTCAAAACGTCTTTGAAGTCCCGATTCTAAGCCGTAAAGCATGGTGCACAAAACTATCAAGTAGTCATCATATTGAGCTAGCCAAACATTCATAACGTCTGCATCTGCTCCTGCAATAGGTCTGTCACCTAGCGGTGCATTAAGGACATAATTCTTCTGTGCAGCAATGAGGATAAACCTCAGATCACGGATCCAATCCGCATCATTGCTACTAACATCTTTCAACACAATTTTCTCTAGGAACATATCAAAATAAACATATGAAAGCAACAACGCAAGCTATTGATCTACAACATAATTTGCAAAATACTACCAGGACTAAGTTCATGATAAATTTAAGTTCAGTTAATCATATTACTTAAGAACTCCCACTTAGACAGACATCTCTCTAGTCATCTAAGTGATCACGTGATCCAAATCAACTAAACCATGTCCGATCATCACGTGAGATGGAGTAGTTTCAATGGTGAACATCATTATGTTGATCATATCTACTATATGATTCACGCTCGACCTTTCGGTCTCCGTGTTCCGAGGCCATATCTGTATATGCTAGGCTCGTCAAGTTTAACCCGAGTATTCCGCGTGTGCAACTGTTTTGCACCCGTTGTATTTGAACGTAGAGCCTATCACACCCGATCATCACGTGGTGTCTCAACACGAAGAACTTTCGCAACGGTGCATACTCAGGGAGAACACTTCTTGATAATTAGTGAGAGATCATCTTAAAATGCTACCGTCAATCAAAGCAAGATAATATGCATAAAGGATAAACATCATATGCAATCAATATAAGTGATATGATATGGCCATCATCATCTTGTGCTTGTGATCTCCATCTTCGAAGCACCGTCGTGATCACCATCGTAATCGGCGCAACGCCTTGATCTCCATCGTAGCATCGTTGTCGTTACGCCATCTATTGCTTCTACGACTATCGCTACCGCTTAGTGATAAAGTAAAGCAATTATAGGGCATTTGCATTTCATACAATAAAGCGACAACCATATGGCTCCTGCCAGTTGCCGATAACTTCGGTTATAAAACATGATCATCTCATACAATAAAATATAGCATCATGTCTTGACCATATCACATCACAACATGCCCTGCAAAAACAAGTTAGACGTCCTCTACTTTGTTGTTGCAAATTTTACGTGGCTGCTACGGGCTTTAGCAAGAACCGTTCTTACCTACGCATCAAAACCACAACGATAGTTCGTCAAGTTAATGTTGTTTTAACCTTCGCAAGGATCGGGCGTAGCCACACTCGATTCAGCTAAAGTGAGAGAGACAGACACCCGCCAGCCACCTTTAAGCACAAGTGCTCGTAACGATGAAACCAGTCTCGCGTAAGTGTACGCGTAATGTCGGTCCGGGCTGCTTCATCTCACAATACCGCCGAACCAAAGTATGACATGCTGGTAAGCAGTATGACTTGTATCGCCCACAACTCACTTGTGTTCTACTCGTGCATATAACATCAACGCATAAAACCTAGGCTCGGATACCACTGTTGGGGAACGTAGTAATTTTAAAAAAATTCCTACGTACACGCAAGATCATAGTGATGGCATAGCAACGAGAGGGGAGAGTGTTGTCCACGTACCCTCGTAGACCGTAAGCGGAAGTGTTATGACAACGCAGTTGATGTAGTCGTACGTCTTCACGATCCGACCGGTCCAAGTACCGAACGTACGGCACCTCCGAGTTCAGCACACGTTCAGCTCGATGACGATCCCCGGGCTCCGATCCAGCAAAGCTTCGGGGACGAGTTCCGTCAGCACGACGGCGTGGTGACGATGATGATGCTCTACCGGCGTAGGGCTTCTCCTAAACTCCGTGACGATATGACCGAGGTGGAATATGGTGGAGGGGGGCACCGCACACGGCTAAGGAACGATTCGTAGATCAACTTGTGTCTCATGGGGTGCCCCCCTGCCCCCGTATATAAAGGAGCAAGGGGGGAGGAGGCCGGCCTTAGGAGGGGGCGCACCAAGTGTGGAGTCCTACTAGGACTCCCTAGCCCTAGTAGGATTCCACCTCCCTTGTTGGAGTAGGAGAAGGGGAAAGAGGGGGAGAGGAAGAAGGAAAGGGGGGCTGCGCCCCTTGTCCAATTCGGACCAGAGGGGGGGCGCAGGCCTCCTTCCTTTTGGCCTCTCTCCTCTATTCCCGTATGGCCCAATAAGGCCCATATACTCCCCGGCGAATTCCCGTAACTCTCCGGTACTCCGAAAAATACCCGAATCACTCGGAACCTTTCCGAACTCCGAATATAGTCGTCCAATATATCGATCTTTACGTCTCGACCATTTCGAGACTCCTCGTCATGTCCCCGATCTCATCCGGGACTCCGAACTCCTTCGGTACATCAAAACTCATAAACTCATAATATAACTGTCATCGAAACCTTAAGCGTGCGGACCCTACGGGTTCGAGAACTATGTAGACATGACCTAGAACTATTCTTGGTCAATAACCAATAGCGGAACCTGGATGCTCATATTGGCTCCTACATATTCTACGAAGATCTTTATCGGTCAAACCGCATAACAACATACTTTGTTCCCTTTGTCATCGGTATGTTACTAGCCCAAGATTCGATCGTCGGTATCCAATACCTAGTTCAATATCGTTACCGGCAAGTCTCTTTACTCGTTACATAATGCATCATCCCGCAACTAACTCATTAGTCACATTGCTTGCAAGGCTTATAGTGATGTGCATTACCGAGAGGGCCCAGAGATACCTCTCCGACAATCGGAGTGACAAAACCTAATCTCGAAATACGCCAACCCAACATGTACCTTTGGAGACACCTGTAGTACTCCTTTATAATCACCTAGTTACGTTGTGACGTTTGGTAGCACCCAAAGTGTTCCTCCGGTAAACGGGAGTTGCATAATCTCATAGTTACAGGAACATGTATAAGTCATGAAGAAAGCAACATCAACATACTAAACGATCAAGTGCTAAGCTAACGGAATGGGTCAAGTCAATCACATCATTCTCCTAATGATGTGATCCCGTTAATCAAATGACAACTCTTTTGTCCATGGTTAGGAAACATGACCATCTTTGATAAACGAGCTAGTCAAGTAGAGGCATACTAGTGACACTATGTTGGTCTATGTATTCACACATGTATTATGTTTCCGGTTAATACAATTCTAGCATGTATAATAAACATTTATCATGATATAAGGAAATAAATAATAACTTTATTATTGCCTCTAGGGCATATTTCCTTCAGGAGTGGCCTCCGCGGCCCTGGTAAAGAAGAGTGCCGCTGCCTCCGCCACCCCAGAGGTGACGCCATCTCCGGAGGACTTGGATGCCCGTCCTCAGGAGGCGCCGGTGCCCTCGGCAGGCCTGTCTCCTCCAGCACCCAGCCTTGTCGCGGGTGCTGGGGGCAACCAGTCTCCGGAGCTCCCGGTCCTTCATGAGGCTGAGGTTTCTTCTGCCTTGGCGCCAAGGGCGTCTCCTCCCTTGCCCAGCGCGTGGCCGAGCCATGGTGCTTCTGCTCCCTTCGGGACCCTGGAAGAGGCAAGGGCGGCGTTGGACCTCCTCTAGGGTGAGCTTCAGGGCCTGGATTGTCATTCGGTGCGAGGACGCCTGGGGTTGATCTCTGGTTGGCTCAAGGCTGACGCGTCTGTCTGCGCGGCCTAGAGCTCCGTGGAAGAGGCCCAGAAGGCGCTCGGGGTGGCCGCCACGACGCGGGACCTGGCGCAGAAGGAGGCCACAAAAGCCGAGAACCGGTGCCGTGTGGTGGAGGCTGATCTGAAGACTCTCCAGGACTAGCAAGCCACACAGGCCAGCCAGCTCCAGGAGCGTGAGGAGAAGCTGAAGGCCCAGTAGGCTGTCGTCGCCAGTCAAGACGCCGAGGTGAAGAAGATGGCCTTAGAGCAGGATGGAGAGCACGATCACCTGGTGAAGCTGAGGGAGGAGGTGGAGGCAGCCCAAGCGGCTCTGTCTGAGGCCAAGAAGGTGGCCGCCATGGAGCGCGACACCCTCTCCTCCCTCGAGGCCCGCTTCCACAAGGCCCAGAGGGCGCTCTTTGGAGATGGTCCCTCGGGAAAGCCGGTGGTGATGACCCCGAGGGAGAGCCCTACTGCTCTGCTTCCTGAAGTCATGGCGGTGCTCGAAGATGCTGTCGACGGGTTTACATCCCTGGTGGAAAGTGAGGCACGCTCACTTTCTTCCTCGGCTCTGACGTGCGTCTTCAGCCATCTTTATCTCTAGGATGCCAACTTCAACCTCTCCTCCTTCCTTACTCCGGTGGACGCCGACTCCCGGGATGCTGCTGCTGCCGCCGTGAAGGCTTCGTGGATGCCATGCTGAACAAGTACATGGTGGTTGGTCCTCCAAGTGAAGCAGGTGGAACGAGCGACACGCCTGGTGATGAGGTTCACCTGGCGAGCAGTGGTGACGCCCAAGTCTGAACAGGTGGTTCTGAGATTCTGCTTTTGCCTTTTTATCCTGCACCATGCGACATGCCTCAGGGAGCCATTTAAAACTATTTGCTTGGAAAAATATGTCTTGTAATAACTAGATTATGCTCCTTTAGCTTTCCCGTTTGCTTTGTTGTTCTGCGTCGGCAGAGCCCGGCCTCATGCGTACCTCAGCCGTCGTTGGGTACGCGCGGTGTCCATCTTCTGCTATATGAAGGGTTTTACCCTGGAAAAATCATAAGCAAGCTTACGGGACGAAACTATGCCGCCACGAGGCGGAACCTTGGCGGAACTAATCTAGGGCTCCGGCGGAGCTGTTCTGCCGGGAAAACTTCCCTCCGGGAGGGGGAAATCATCACCATCGTCATCACCAACGATCCTCTCATCGGGAGGGTGTCAATCTCCATCAACATCTTTCACTAGCACCATCTCCTATCAAACCCTAGTTCATCTCTTGTATCCAATCTTTGTACCGAAACCTCAGATTGGTACCTGTGGGTTGCTAGTAGTGTTGATTACTCCTTGTAGTTGATGCTAGTTGGTTTATTTGGTGGAAGATCATATGTCCAGATCCTTAATGCATATTAATACCCCTCTGATTATGAACATGAATATGCTTTGTGAGTAGTTACGTTTGTTCCTGAGGACATGGGAGAAGTCTTGCTATTAGTAGTCATGTGAATTTGGTATTCGTTCGATATGTTGATGAGATGTATGTTGTCTCTCCTCTAGTGGTGTTATGTGAACGTCGACTACATGATACTTCACCATTATTTGGGCCTAGAGGAAGGCATTGGGAAGTAATAAGTAGATGATGGGTTGCTAGAGTGACAGAAGCTTAAATCCTAGTTTATGCGTTGCTTCGTAAGGGGCTGATTTGGATCCACTTGTTTCATGCTATGGTTAGGTTTACCTTAATACTTCTTTTGTAGTTGCGGATGCTTGCAATAGGGGTTAATCATAAGTGGGATGCTTGTCCAAGAAAGGGCAGTACCCAAGCACCGGTCCACCCACATATCAAATTATCAAAGTAACGAACGTGAATCATATGAGCATGAGAAAACTAGCTTGACAATAATTCCCATGTGTCCTCGGGGGCGTTTTTCTCTATATAAGAATTTGTCCAGGCTTGTCCTTTGCTACAAAAAGGATTGGGCCACCTTTCTGCACCTTATTTACTTTCATTGCTTGTTACCCGTTACAAATTACCTTATCACAAAACTATCTGTTACCGATAATTTCAGTGCTTGCAGAGAATACCTTACTGAAAACCGCTTGTCATTTCCTTCTGCTCCTCATTGGGTTCGACACTCTTACTTATCGAAAGGACTATGATAGACCCCCTACACTTGTGGGTCATCACCTTTCAATTGGTATTAGATCCTCGTCTCTTTATTAAGTGTTTCACCACCCGAAGAGGATGGTTGACACCGAGGAGGAAGTGCCCAAGGCTGCGGAGTTGACTTCGATCACTCAAGACGACCTAAATGAAGCTATGGCTTCACTTGAGACGTCTATGACGGTCGAAGTCAAGTCCGTGCTTAAAGAATTACTTGAGGGGATGAAATCCACTCCCGATTCCTGCTTGTGGTTAAACCCACGGCATCGGAGTCGGAGGCCAATTCCGCCAAGGAAGCGGCTAAAGATACTCATGTTCCTTCCCCTCATGACAAGAATGAGACGGGAACCTTTGCCTTGGTTCCCCCTCCCCCGGTCTATGGAGGACCGGTACCCACAACATGCATAAATATTCATGGTCCTCCTCCCAAGCTTGTTAAGGGTGATTTTGCTAATTGGATCTTTTGCATTAAGTCATATTTGAATCATTGCTCAACTAACCTTTGGAGAATCATTGAGCAAGGCTTCTACCCGCACGATCCAAACAACTTCACCCCAAGAGAAGAAGTGCACAATCAATACAATCACTCCGCATTGTTCGTCCTTCAAGAAGCGGTTCCTCCCGAAGATCTAGCGCACCTACAACCGTTCACTCGCGCAAAGGATTGTTGGGAGCATGTTGTCTCGATGTACAAGGGAAGCTCAATCATCCAACAGTCCAACTTTGAAGTGGTACTTGATGAGGCCTATTAATTAGTGATGCTTGCAGATGAGGATCCGCGTGACCTTTACCGGAGGGTGACTACTCTTGCAGTTGCTCTCCAAGATCATGGAAGCAAGGATACGGATGACACTTGGATCAAGCGCAAGTTCCTCAAGGCCATTATGCCATTCAATAAGGCCATGTCCTCCATGATTCTTCAAAGGCCAGAATTGCACACCTTGACCTCAAGTGAAGTGTTGGATGAGTTTATCGCCATGAACATCATGAACAAGACCGCCGACAATGCTCTTGCTCGTGTCCGTTCAAAGAAGAGCACTCCTAGCCTTACTTTGAAGGCCAAGGCCATTCTAGAAGAAGAAGAGGAGGAAGAAGAAGAGGAGGAAGAAGAGGAAGAATAAGAGGAGTGTGGCCCTGAGGACACCAAATATGCTTACCATGAGCACATGGCTCTTGCGTCAAGGCAATTTTGGAGCAACAAGAGGAACTCTAGGCCCAACTTCAACAAGAACAACTCAAGTGGGTCAAAGAACAAGCAACATGAGAACTTGCTACAATTGTGGCAATGTGAGTCACTTTTGTCGGATTTCGGGATCCGGCAACTCTTGAGAGGTTCGAACTCTAGGGTGCGTGCCGAGATCTCAACCTGCCCAGCCTGCCTACTCGCGATCCTCCCTAGCCTAGCGCGTAGAGCTCACAGATACACAAAGACACAGAGATTTATACTGGTTCGAGCCACCGTTGTGGTGTAATACCATACTCCAGTGTGGTGTGGTGGATTGCCTCGAGGGGCTATGGATGAACTAGTACAAAGGATGAACAAGCCTCTGGAGGTGAGGTGTTCTTGAACTGGTGTGGTGCTCAGGGTGGAATCGATCTCTCTCTCCCCCCCTATGGTGGTGGCTAAGTCCTATATATAGTGGCCTTGGTCCTCTTCCCAAATATGAGCAGGAAGGGATTCCACAATGGCGGGATTTGAAAGGGGACAAGTAGTACAGTCTATCCTGACAAAAGTAGTCTTTGCGTGTGAAAAGCCTCTGGTCGTGATGTTGCGGTGGGCTCAGTGATGACCTCCGTTCTGGCGGTCTTGGTCTCATTGCACCAGAATGGAAACCTTTGGCTGATTCCTTGGGACTCCACGCCTGTGGCTTGCCTCCCTTGCACCAAAGAGGAAACCTGCACTCTGCACCCGCCTGGCGCCCGCTTGGCCTTGGTCATCTTGGCTCACATCAGCTGAGCCTCATGAGGTAGCTGCATAGAACTCTCCACCCCTCATGAGCCCTCCCGAGGAGGCCAACTCCTTCAGGGGTCTTGGCCTCATCTGCCTCGCGAGGCTTGGCCCCTCGCAATGGTCTTACTGTGCTGGTGCTGAAGCTGGGTCGTACCAGGCCGCCGATGGAGCAACGTGATGGGCCGCATGCAGGCAGGACTGGATACCCCCAAGTCCAGGACACCGACAGTAGCCCCCGGTCCCAAGGCGCGCTCGGACTTGGCTTCCAGGCGAAGCCAAAGGGCAAGTGTGGAGTGCCGCGGGCCCTAACCGCCTGCGGCCTGGATGACGCGTGGCGACTAATTGGACGTGGGCGACTCTGCTTCCCACGCTGCCTCAGCAACTGCTCCAGTCTGACAAAAGGGGTGCCGCCTGCCGGCAGGCTTTCATTGCTCCTTCGTCTTGCTCCAGGTCCCCTTCTCCTCCCAGTGGAAGAGCTCATCAGATCTGCCGATGTCCCGCCAAATCTCCTACCTGATGGCCGCCGAGAAGACCACGACTTCTTCCTGGGGCTGCAGGCTCCACCTAGTACGAGCCAGGACTGCTGACACCCAGCATGGTCGGGGAGAAGCTTCAGACACCGCTCCTCCTGACAGCGAGCAACGACAATGAGTGGGGGAAGACCACGCTTCGGGTCGCCACCGCTGCCCCGGAGCCGGCGGGCAGCAACTTCTTCCCTTTCTTTATGCATAGCATCTACTCCGGGCTGGTACCTCCGTTCTCCCCCTTCTTCTTTGCCATCCTTCACCATTACGGACTCCAAGCGCCCCACATCCATGCCAACTCCATCCTCCTTTTGTCCCTCTTCGCCTTCTATTGTGAGGCGTTCCTGGGGGTGCTGCCCTCTGTTGTCTTGTTCCGCCATTTCTTCTATCTTCGCAAGACCGGCGACAATCCGGTCGGGTGCATCGATTTCGTCGCGGTGTGGGGTGGTAACGCAATCTCCCTAGCCGGGAAGAAGGTGGATGATGCCATGAAGAGGTGGGTGTTGATGGAAGCTAAGAGCTCCCAGAGCTTGCTGAAGCTGCCGACTGCATTCCCCGTCTCCGACAAGTGGTGTAAATCCGAGAAGATCACCGACCCATCCCTGACGTCGTTCGTGAGGATGATGGACAAGGAGCTGAAGGACGCGAAGCTGATGGGGGCTATGCTCATCATGGAGTTCCTGAAGCAGCGCGTTGCGTGATAACCCGCAAGTATACGGGATAGTTGTAGCCTCTTTCAATAAGTAAGAGTGCCGAACCCAACGAGGAGCTAAAGGTAGAACAAATACTCTCTCAAGTCCTATTGGCCACTGATACAACTCTACGCACGCTTGACGTTCGCTTTACCTAGAACAAGTATGAAACTAGAAGTACTTTGTAGGTGTTGTTGAATAGGTTTGCAAGATAATAAAGAACGCGTACATAAAAACTAGGGGCTGTTTAGATAAAGATGCAATAAAGTAAATAAAGCGAGTGTGGGAAAGTGGTGGTAGGAGTGGTGAAAGTGACCCTAAGCAATTGACTACGTTACTAGACCGGTAATCACTATTGCAATTCTATTTGAGGGAGAGGCATAAGCTAACATACTTTCTCTACTTGGATCATATGCACTTATGATTGGAACTCTAGCAAGCGTCCGCAAATACTAAAGATTCATTAAGGTAAAACCCAACCATGGCATTAAAGCATCAAGTCACCTTTATCCAATATGCAACAATCCCCTTACCCGGGTTTGTGTTTCAGTCACTCACGCAACCCACTATAAGCGAATCATGAACGCATTGCAACACCCAGAGCGGGAATCCCTCACGCTTGCGTGACACGGAGGGCACCATAGGACAGCACCAATAATAAAACATGCAACTAAAACCAATCATAGCAATTCATCAATCACCGATAGGACAATGGAAATCTACTCAGACATCATAAGATGGCAACACATCATTGGATAATAATATGAAGCATAAAGCACCATGTTCAAGTAGAGGGTACAGCGGGTTGCGGGGGAGTGTACCGCTGGATATAGATGGGGGAAGGTGATGGAGACGTTGGTGAAGATGATGGAGGTGTTGGTGAAGATCGCGGTGATGATGACGGCCCCCGGCGGCGTTCTGGCGCCACCGGAAGCAAGGGGGAGAGAGCCCTCCTTCTTCCTCTTCTTCCTTGACCTCCTCCCTAGATGGGAGAAGGGTTTCCCCTCTAGTCCTTGGCTCCCATGGCGTGGGAGGGGCGAGATCCCCTCCGAGATTGGATCTATCTCTCTGTTTTTGCGTTCCCGAATTCTGCCCCTTCACCGTTTCTTTTATATCTGGAGATCCGTACCTCCGATTGGGGTGAATCTTTTGCCCAGTTTTTTCTCGTAAAATTAGCTTTCTTGCAGCAATAAGAGCATAAACCGCCTTACGGGTGGCCTACAAGAGTCCAGGGCGCGCCCAGGGGGGGAGGGCGTACCCCCCTGTCTTGTGGCCACCCCGGACACCGTTTCGCGTTGATTCTTCCTCTGGAAAATCCAAAATATTGCAAAATAATTCTCCGTCCGTTTTTATCCCATTTGGATTCCGTTTGATATTGGGTTTCTACGAAACATAAAACATGCAATAAATAGGAACTGGCACTGGGCACTCGATCAATATGTTAGTCCCAAAAATAGTATAAAAAGTTGCCAAAAGTATATGAAAGTTGAATAATATTGGCATGGAACAATCAAAAATTATAGATACAGCGAAGGCGCATCAGCATCCCCAAGCTTAATTCCTGCTCGTCCTCGAGTAGGTAAATGATAGAAAAAGATAATTTTTGATGTGGAATGCTACCTAGCATAATCTTGATCATATGTCTAATCATGGCATGAATATTAAGATATGAGTGATTCAAAGCAATAGTCTATCATTTGAAATAGAAACAATAATACTTCGAGCGTACCAATAAAGCAATCATGTCTTTTCGAAACAACAAGGCCAAAGCAAGCTTATCCCTACAAAATCATATAGTTTGGCTATGCTTCATTTTCGTCACACAAAATGCCCCCATCATGCACAACCCCGATGACAAGCCGAGCAATTGGTTCATACTTCTTAACGCGTTTTAGCTTTTTCAACCCTCACGCAATACATGAGCGCAAGCCATGGATATAGCACTATAGGTGCAATAGAATATAATGATGGAGGTTATGTGGAGAAGACAAAAAAAGGAGAAAGTCTCACATCGACGCGGCTAATCAACGGGCTATGGAGATGCCCGTCAATTGATGTCAATGCGAGGAGTAGGGATTGCCATGCAATGGATGCACTAAGAGCTATAAGTGTATGAAATCTCAACAAAAGAAACTAAGTGGGTGTGCATCCAACTTGCTTGCTCATGAAGACCTAGGGCATTTGAGGAAGCCCATCGTTGGAATATAGAAGCCAAGTTCTATAATGAAAATTCCCACTAGTATATGAAAGTGATAACATAGGAGACTCTCTATATGAAGAACATGGTGCTACTCTGAAGCACAAGTGTGGAAAAAGGATAGTAACAGTGCCCCTTTTCTTTTTCTTTTTTTCTTCTTTTTTTCTTTTTTTTCTTTTTGGGTGGGCTTCTTTGGCCCCCTTTTTTTATTTAGGCTTCTTTGGCCTTTCCTTTTTTTCTTTTTTTTCTTTTTCTTTTTTTTATGGGGCAATGTTCTATAATGATGATCATCACACTTTTATTTACTTTCAACTCGATATTACAACTTGATACTGGAACAAAGATATGACTCTATATGAATGCTTCTGGCGGTGTACCGGGATGTGCAATGATCTAGCGTAGCAATGACATCAAAAAATGGACAAGCCATGAAAACATCATGCTAGCTATCTTACGATCATGCAAAGCAATATGACAATGAATGCTCAAATCATGTATATGATGATGATGGAAGTTGCATGGCAATATATCTCGGAATGGCTATGGAAATGCCATAATAGGTAGGTATGGTGGCTGTTTTGAGGAAGATATAAGGAGGTTTATGTGTGATAGAGCGTATCGTATCACGGGGTTTGGATGCACCGGCGAAGTTTGCACCAACTCTCAAGGTGAGAAAGGGCAATGCACGGTACCGAAGAGGCTAGCAATGATGGAAAGGTAAAAGTGTGTATAATCCATGGACTCACATTAGTCATAAAGAACTCATATACTTATTGCAAAAGTTTATTAGCCCTCGAAGCAAAGTACTAGTACGCATGCCCCTAGGGGGATAGATTGGTAGGAAAAGACCATTGCTCGTCCCCGACCACCACTCATAAGGAAGATAATCAAAGAAACACCCCATGCTTCAAATTTGTCACACAACGGCTACCATATGTGCATGCTACGGGACTTGCAAACCTCAACACAAGTGTCTCTACAATCCACAACCACCCACTAGCATGACTCTAATATCACCACCTTTATATCGCAAAACTATTGCAAGGAATCAAACATATCATATTCAGCGATCTACAAGTTTATGTAGGATTTTATGACTAACCATGTGAATGACCAATTCCTGTCATCTCTCTAAATAGATATAAGTGAAGCAAGAGAGTTTAATTCTTTCTACAAAAGATATGCCCACGCTCTAACAAATGTAAGTGAAGCAAAAGAGCATTCTACAAATGGCGGTTTTCTATGTGAAGAGAAACAGGCAATCCCAACTTCAAATGATGTAAGTGAAGCATATGAAGCATTCTATAAAGCCACACTCAAAAGATATGTCACATTCCTAATTCTGGTCTGACAGGACCCCGATCCAGTGCCACGCCGATCTAGCATGTAACACCTCATATCACTTTGCGGCCTCACACACGGTATCCCCACGGGTGTCGCCTTACCAGTCCCGGGACCGTTTGCGCCTTTTGGCTCACGTATATGATGGTGTCGCTAGCATCCATATGACAAGGAACCCGGGCTGACATGGCTAGTCGTAAACCCAAAGTGGCACTAACTTACAGGGACAGGCATACATGACCCAGCAACGAACGTGTCGGTCATCAGCGAGTGAATCTGGACTGTAGCAACTGGGCTAGCAGGACTCCGGTAAACCGGGCTGCAGCGGGCTAACAGGACTCCGGTAAACACCGCGTGACATTTCCCCGAAGGGACAGACACAGGAACGAAGAAGGACACATGCCGGCCAGCCTAAGTGTTCCGGAGCAGTAGCAAGCCACCAAGGCTCAGTGGAAGCACTAGGAGACATTTCCCGGTAAGAGAGGCTACCAAGGATAAACAACTAGATAGTCAGATCCCACACATACCAAGCATTTCAAAAACATACACACAATATGCTCGATATGTGCAAATACAACATGGCATCACAACATGACTCTACAACTCAAGTATTTTATTCAACAGGCTCCTAGGAGCGATATATTACAAACATGGGTCTCTCGACCCAGCATTCAGAGCATACAAGTCAAAGCACATGCGGAAGCTTAACATGTCTGAGTACAGACATCTACAAATGAAAAAGGCTGAGAAGCCTGACTATCTACCAGATCCCGCCGAGGGCACAAGATCGTAGCTGAGGTAACAAGCTAAACGTCGAAGTCCACGAGGAACTACTAATGAGACTGAAGTCTCTCTAGAAAAACATAAATTAAGCAAACGTGAGTACAAATGTACCCAACAAGACTTACATCAGAACTAACTACATATGCATCATTGTCAACAAAGAGGGTGGTGGGGTTTAACTGCAGCAAGCCAGCTTTGACTCGGTGGCTATCCTAAACTACGACTGCAAGTAACTCTTTTGAGGTGGCGCACACGAGTCCACATATTCACCATATCAATACACCACTATGGATCCCTCCCGTCTCCCTACGAGAACGCCATCCATAGCACTCACGCTTATCTTGCGCATTTTAGAGTATCCACTTTCACTTGTCTATGAACTGTACAGGCAACCCAGAAGTCCTTTACCGCGGACACGGCTATTCGAATAGATGATGTTAACCCTGCAGGGGTGTACTTCTTCACACACGCTCTCGCCACTTACCACCATGTACACGTCATGTATCTCGGCAACCTTCAAGCGGAAGCCTGGCGAGGGTGTCGGCCACGACCTGACTAACCACACAAGACTCTAATCCAGGTTTATCGCCTATTCGGGTTCCATCCGTAAGGAGATCCGGCCGGGGTGTCGCTCACGGCCCCAAACGATGTGTGCAGGGTTCCCGAGCCCACCATCCGGGTGCCACTCGGTACACCAGGCCACGTGTGCCTAGTCTGTCCCAAGCCCACCCTGTCGGGTGCCACTTGGTAGAAAAATAGCACTACCTACAAACACCAGAAACTAGTTGCGACTCCTGGACAGAGATCAAGTTGGTTAATAAGTCGAGAGGGGTCGAGTTACCGGAACCCAATGTGTGGTAGTAATTGTTCATGGATCACAAACACAGAACTCAGTTCCTGAGGATAGCTACAATGAGACAACCCACCATGTACTCCTACATGGCCTCTCACCGCTACCTTTACCAAATCGTGTTCACACACTTAGCTCTCAACAGTAGGACATGTTCACCACATTCCAATTCATCCCCGATGAATCAGACCTGACTCAACTCTAAGCAATAGCAGGCATGACAAACAAGCATGAATGAGTAGGCACATCAGGGCTCAAATAACTCCTACTCATGCTAGTGGGTTTCATCTATTTACTGTGGCAATGACAGGTCATGCAGAGGATAAAGGGGTTCAACTACCGCAACAAGTAACAGTTGACTCGTTGTTGTCCTAATGCAGTAAAAGAGAGCAGGAGCGAGAGAGTGGGATCGTATCAGAATGAACAAGGGGGTTTTGCTTGCCTGGCACTTCTGAAGATAGTAATAGCTCTTCATCGGTGTCATCGAACTCATCGTCGGAACCACGTCTATCGAGAGGGGACAAACACCGACAAACAAGAGGGAACACAATCAATGCAATGCACAATATGATGCATGATCATGACATGGCAAAATGAGGGTGTTGGCCTAATGCAACTATAACCAGGGTGGTTTGAGTCATTTTGAACCAAAGATTCAACTTCAAACTCAAACTATGAATTCAAATAGTTCATTATCATGTTTTGATCTAAACAGCAATGTTAAGTTGTTTAAACATGCATGAAACCAGTGCAGATGGATAGATTGGATTTTTATGATCATTTTTCATATATAAATTATCTCAATCTGAGCTACGGTTGAATTTTTATGATTTTTTGAAGTTTTGCTAATTTTCTGAAATTCCTGAATTAAAATAATTCCAGAAATCATTATTGCGTCAGCATTGAGTAAGCATGACGTCAGCAGGTCAACTGCGGCTGACTGGGGTCAAACCTGACGTGTGGGGTCCACACGTTAGTGTCTAAGGGTTAATCGGGGGTTTTATACTAATCTAATTAAAATATTAGGGCGCGGGGGCCCACTGTCAGTGTCAGGGTTAGTTAGATGGTGATTAGCCTTAAGCTAATCACCTGACCCACGGGGCCCACCTGACGGCTGGCGAGGTCAAAGGGTCAAACCTCACCGGCGTTAAGCCGCCGGCAAGGCCCGAGACGGCGGGGCACCGCGGAAATCACCCACAGGGCTCCGTTTGGCGCGCGAAGCACAGCTACGGGATGCGGACGCTCGTCCGCATCCAACCATGGTGGTGGCTCGGCCGGGGAGTGGCCGGAGTGGCGCCGGCGACGAGCTCGGCGGCGGCCGAAGCTCGGTCGGGGTTGGGTTCGGCGCTACGGTGCACGAGAGGGCGAGTGGGTGTGTGCGTTAGGCTCCTGGGGGCTTCCTGAGCATGGTGAGGCGCTCCGTTGTGAGCGCGCGCGGCTGTGGCCACGACGGCGAGGAGCTGCGGCGGCGATGGCTTTGGCCATGGTGGAAACGACGGCTACAACGCGGGAACGAGGGGGAGAAGAGAGGGGAAACGGGGAGATGCTCACAGCGGACTCGACGGGCTTGTCGGCGAGCTCGGGGGCGCGCTGAAGACGGCGGAGCAGCGAAGACGATCTCCGGCGACCGGAGATGAAGACGGCGGCGAGGCGGCTCTCCAGGGCCTCCCGAGGCGCGTGGCTTGACGGGGAGGTAGCCGGCGATGTGGCAGAGCTTCTGGGCGCAGCGGCAGGGCGAGGGGTGGCCGGTGGCCACGGCGGTGAGCAGCGGCGGCGAAGGCTCGTTCGGTGGTGCTCGCGAGAGAGAGAAAGGGGAGGGGATGAGCACGGCTGAGAGCGAGGGGAGCCGGGGGGGTTGTGTGGCGACGCTACAGGGAGTCGCGGAGCAGGCAGGGAGGCAGGAGGTGGCCGGGCGCGTGGCCGCGTGCGGTGAGTGCATGCTCGGCGTCCTCCTGGCGCGGTGGAGACGACGACTGGCACTGCTAGTCAGCTGGGCCGGCCTGTTGGGTCGCTGGGCTGCATAGTGCCCGGCTGCACAGGTAAGCGGCCCAGGTAAGATCCTCTTTATTTCTGTTTCTATTTTTGTTTTCTGTAATTTGTTTTGATTTAGTTTTAAACACTAAATCATTTTATTTACTTATGCCAATTTTTGTAGGAACTAGTGGTATTATTCCAGTGCTCCCCAATAAGTGGCACAATTTTTGGACATATATTATATATATAACATATATATATCCAATGCAAATAATTATGCATTAATTCCAAATGCCCAAAATAAATACTTATGAGCTCCTAAAAATATTGGTTTGATTTTTATCTCTGTCCAATATTTTCAGAGAGCAACATGAGCATTTTCTTGGACCCTTTTTGAGCAATTTTTATTTGGGTCATTTCCAGAAATGATTCTGAGGGTTTCACAAAACCCCATTTCAAATTTAAATGGAATTTAAACATGATGCACAAATGACTAACTAGTCTAGGTCATACCAGAACTAGGGATGTGACAAGATATAAGTGAAGTGCAAAGAGAATTCTATAAATAAACTAAGGACTATCTCATACCAGCATGGTGCATAAAAGAAAAGTGAAAACAAAATGCAAAAGATGCTCCAAGACTGCACATATCACATGAACGAAACGAATTCGAAAACATACCGATACTTGTTGAAGAAAGAGGGGATGCCTTCCGGGGCATCCCCAAGCTTAGACGCTTGAGTCTCCTTGAATATTTACTTGGGGTGCCTCGGGCATCCCCAAGCTTAGACGCTTGAGTCTCCTTGAATATTTACTTGGGGTGCCTCGGGCATCCCCAAGCTTGAGCTCTTGCCTCTCTTCCTTTTCCTCATATCGAGACATCCTCGATTAGACACTACATCCACACAAAACTTCAACAGAAAACTCGGTAAGATCCGTTAGTATAATAAACAAATCACCACTCTAAGTACTGTTGCAAACCAATTCATATTTTGTTTTTGCATTGTGTCTACTTTAATATAACTTTTTCATGGCTTAATCCACTGATATAAATTGATAGATTCATCAAAACAAGCAAACTATGCATCAAAAACAGAACAGTCTATAGAAATCTGAACATCCACCATACTTATGGTACCCCAACAATTCTACCGAAATTAGGACAAATAAAAAAGTTGTGTAGCAATACATTGCAAAAGGAATCAGAACTATTTGACGTTCCAGTTAAAAATGTAAAATCGCGCGCTGCAGCCAAAGTTTCTGTCCTGCACCGTACAAACCAACAAGCATTGTAAACATCCTAAAGGCAAACCTTGGCACATTATTTTTATAATACAATGGAATTGTACAAGGTGATAATTATTTTTTATGAAAAGTTGATGTAATCAAGATTCACAAAGTTTCCGTGAGCATGAACAAAGTTCAAGGAGCTCCCCCACTTCAACAATGCTTGTCTTTCTCACTTTCACTTTCCTTTTTTGAAAAGTTTTAGGTTCCCCTCTTTATTTTTTTTGTTTTTAAACTATATGAAAGCACTCAACAGAAATAAATGACTCTCTAAAACTTCCGGGTTGTCTCCCTGGCAGCGCTTTCTTTAAAGCCATTAAGCTAGGCATTTAGTGCCCAAGTAATGAATCCACCCGGATCCCAAGGTATATCAAAGCCAATTTTAATTAACAACGATTTGTAATTTAGTAGTGAGCACAAAGTAACATAAATCATGCAACAACGAAGTCTAACTCTCTTCCTATGCATCGGCATGTCATAAAAGAACAATTCATGCACACATAGTAAAGGCCAATGCATAGTATAAGTTGTTTCTTGCAATTTCATAGTATGGGAAACATAGAGAGGTGGAGAAATAGTTTCCTCTCTCATAATAATTGCAAGTAGGAGCAGCAAGCACATGCATATTACATTCATCAAAATCATCATGTGCAATGGTAAAAGGCAACCCATCAATATAAGCCTTAATAAGCACAAACTTCTCTGATATAGTGTAGTTTAGAGAATTCAAAAAGATAATAGGACTATCATGCGTGGGTGGAATAGCAACAATTTCATGTTTAACATAAGGAACTATAGCAAGTTCATCTCCATAAGCATAATTCATATTGGCATCTTGGCCACAAGCATAACAAGCATCATCAAAAAGGGATATTTCAAACAAATTCAGGGGATCATAGCAATCATCCTTCGGTAAGCACGAAGGGGAATTAAATAATGTATGAGTTGGAGAGTTACTCTCATTAGAAGGTGGGCACGGGTAGCTAATCTTCTCTTCCTCCTTTGGTTCTTCGCTCTCCTCATCATCTTTTTCATCCAATGAGCTCACTGTTTCATCAATTTCTTCTTCCATAGCTTCTTGCAAAATATTAGTCCCTTCTTGGACAGCGGAGACTTTCTCCATAAATGCATTAATATAGTAATTGTATTCATAATTTTCATAGCAATATCTAAGTATAGCAAGATTTTCAGGCCTATAAACACCATCATCATCAAAAGCTTCATATTTTTCAAACAAAAATTCAATTTCATAAGCAGCCTTAAAATCAACAAATTCTTCTATTTGTTCAACATCATAGTAATCATATATACCATTAGCATAAGAAGCTAAGGTTTCATTATCATTAAATTTGCATGAAAAGGGAAGGTGTGGAGCCTTCATCCTAGAGCAACAAGTAATATCATATCTCAAGCATAGATCCCGGGCATACCAATGCAACATAATAAATTGATCCCATAATAGTTTCCCTTTTTGTGTCGAGCGATAATCCCTAAAGTATTCACGTTGATCCAACGTGTCTCCCATTATAAAGTTGAATGGGGTTTTCTTAGGATTATCAAAGTAGTACAAAATATCACTCACATAATGAGAATCAAGGGTTTTAGGAGTTACCCCATCTCCATGAGTAGCAAGTACACCTAATATTTTGGTATTTCGTGTTCCATATCCATAATTAAAGATAGAGAACAACTTAGAACGGCAAATAAAAATTACTTAGTGATAAAGCAAACAAGAATATTCATCCCACGCTATGACTCCCGGGCAACGGCGCCAGAAAAAGGTCTTGATAACCCGCAAGTATACGGGATAGTTGTAGCCTCTTTCGATAAGTAAGAGTGTCGAACCCAACGAGGAGCTAAAGGTGGAACAAATACTCTCTCAAGTCCTATCGGCCACTGATACGACTCTACGCACGCTTGACGTTCGCTTTACCTAGAACAAGTATGAAACTAGAAGTACTTTGTAGGTGTTGTTGGATAGGTTTGCAAGATAATAAAGAACGCATAAATAAAAACTAGGGGCTGTTTAGATAAAGATGCAATAAAGTAGATAAAGCGAGTGTGGGAAAGTCGTGGTAGGAGTGGTGAAAGTGTCCCTAAGCAATTGACTATGTTACTAGACCAGTAATCACTATTGCAATTTTTTTTGAGGGAGAGGCATAAGCTAATATACTTGCTCTACTTGGATCATATGCACTTATGATTGGAACTCTAGCAAGCATCCAAAAATACTAAAGATTCATTAAGGTAAAACCCAACCATAGCATTAAAGCATCAAGTCCCCTTCATCCCATACGCAACAATCCCCTTACCCGGGTTTGTGTTTCAGTCACTCACGCAACCCACTATAAGCGAATCATGTACGCATTGCAACACCCTACAGCCGGAATCCCTCACGCTTGCGCGACACGGAGGGCACCATAGGACAGCAGCAATAATAAAACATGCAACTCAAACCAATCATAGCAATTCATCAATCACCGATAGGACAATGGAAATCTACTCAGACATCATAAGATGGCAACACATCATTGGATAATAATATGAAGCATAAAGCACCATGTTCAAGTAGAGGGTACAGCGGGTTGCAGGAGAGTGGACCGCTGGATATAGATGGGGGAAGGTGATGGATGCGTTGGTGAAGATGATGGAGGTGTTGGTGAAGATCGCGGTGATGATGACGGCCCCCGGAGGCATTCCGGCGCCACCGGAAGCAAGGGGGAGAGAGCCCCCCTTTTTCTTCTTCTTCCTTGACCTCCTCCCTAGATGGGAGAAGGGTTTCCCCTCTGGTCCTTGGCTCCTGTGGTGTGGGAGGGGCGACAGCCCCTCCGAGATTGGATCTATCTCTCTGTTTCTGCGTTCCCGAATTCTGCCCCTTCACCGTTTCTTTTATATCTGGAGATCCGTAACTCCGATTGGGGCGAATCTTTCGCCCAGATTTTTCTCGTAAAATTAGCTTTCTTGCGGCAAAAGAAGAGCGTCAACCGCCTAACGGGTGACCCACGAGAGTCCAGGGTGTGCCCAGGGGGGAGGGCGCGCCCCCTGTCTCGTGGCCACCCCGAACATCGTTTCGTGTTGATTCTTCCTCCGGAAAATCCCAAATATTCCAAAATAATTCGCCGTCCGTTTTTATCCCGTTTGGATTCCGTTTGATATTGGGTTTCTGCGAAACATAAAACATGCAAGAAACAGGAACTGGCACTAGGCACTGGATCAATATGTTAGTCCCAAAAATAGTATAAAAAGTTGCCAAAAGTATATGAAAGTTGAAGAATATTGGCATTGAACAATAAAAAATTATAGATACGACGGAGACATATCATTGCGCCGCTTCAAGACCGCCCCCGTCCCTTATGGAAGCTTGGTGGCGATGATGACAAGATCTGCCTGCGCCGAGATCCCCTTCCCGAGGAGGAGCTGAACAAGGTGCTGCTCTACCTGACGGGAAGGGATCCGAGCGACCCTCCGGAGGGCTAGCTCCCGCTGTACAACCGTGACGACACCGAGGAGGTCGTCGGGGCTATGCCTGTCTTCGACGAGCTTGGGTTTTTGCGGCTGGGGTCTTCCTTGCCGCCTACTACCTTGGTGCTCCTCTCCGATGGTCAATCCTCCGAGGCCACAGAGGATGAGGTCGTGGACGAATCATCTGCCCCTGAGCAAAGGGAGCTCCTGCGCGACTTGCCGGACGACGATGATGATGGCGAGCCCCCGGTGGTGGAGGTGTCGTGCCCTCCAGGGGTCACCATGAGGTCTGCGGTGATTTCTCCAAGCGGCGCCAACCGCAAGCTCTCCTGCTTCCAAGGGCTCGGCGCCACCTGCTCCACCTCAGCACCTGCTCCTGAGCATGAAGAGGCACTACGCCTTCGTTGATTAGTAAGTTTCTTCCTTATCCTTGCTTGTTAGTTCTTGAAGTGGTGCTGAACGCATTCTCCTGTCGTTAGGCAGCAGCCGTCGAAGAAGCAGAAGGAGGGTACGGAGATTGCCGCGGCCGCAGGCGATGGAGCGGCCTCCGCGGCCCTGGTAAAGAAGAGTGCCGCTGCCTCCGCCACCCCAGAGGTGACGCCATCTCCGGAGGACTTGGATGCCCGTCCTCAGGAGGCGCTAGTGCCCTCGGCAGGCCTGTCTCCTCCAGCACCCGGCCTTGTCGCGGCTGCTGGGGGCAACCAGTCTCCGAAGCTCCCGGTCCTTCATGAGGCTGAGGTTTCTTTTGCCTTGGCGCCAAGGGCGTCTCCTCCCTTGCCCAGCGTGTGGCCGAGCCATGGTGCTTCTGCTCCCTCCGAGACCCTGGAAGAGGCAAGGGCGGCCCTGGACCTCCTCCAGGGTGAGCTTCAGGGCCCGGATTGTCATCCGGCACGAGGACACCTGGGGTTGATCTCTGGTTGGCTCAAGGCTGACGCGTCTGTCCACGCGGCCTGGAGCTCCACGGAAGAGGCCCAGAAGGCGCTTGGGGTGGCCGCCACGGCGCGGGACCTGGCGCAGAAGGAAGCCACAAAAGCTGAGAACCGATGCCGTGTGGTGGAGGCTTATCTGAAGACTCTCTAGGACTAGCAGGCCACCCAGGCCAGCCAGCTCCAGGAGCGTGAGGAGAAGCTGAAGGCCCAGGAGGCTGCCGTCGCCAGTCGAGACGCCGAGGTGAAGAAGATGGCCTTAGAGCAGGCTGGAGAGCGCGATCACCTGGTGAAGCTGAGGGAGGAGGTGGAGGCATCCCAAGCGGCTCTGTCCGAGGCCAAGAAGGTGGCCGCCATGGAGCGCGACACCCTCTCCTCCCTCGAAGCCCGCTTCCACAAGGCCTAGAGGGCGCTCTCTGGAGATGGTCCCTCGGGAAAGCCGGTGGTGACGACCACGAGGGAGAGCCCTACTGCTCTGCTTCCTGAAGTCGTGGCAGTGCTCGAAGATGTTGTCGACGGGTTTACATCCCTGGTGGAAAGCAAGGCATGCTCACTTTCTTCCTCGGTTCTAACGTGCGTCTTCAGCCATCTTTATCTCTAGGATGACAGCTTCAACCTCTCCTCCTTCCTTACTCCGGTGGATGCCGACTCTCGGGATGCTGCTGCTACCGCCGTGAAGGCTTCGTGGACGCCATGCTAAACAAGTACACAGTGGTTGGTCCTCCAAGTGAAGCCGGTGGAACGAGCGACAAGCCTGGTGATGACGTTCCGTTGGCGAGCAGTGGTGACGCCCAAGTCTGAAGAGGTGGTTCTGAGATTCTGCTTTTGCCTTTTTATCCTGCACCATGCGTCATGCCTCATGGAGGCATTTAAAACTATTTGCTTGGAACAATATGTCTTGTAATAACTAGATTATGCTCCTTCATCTTTCCCGTTTGCTTTGTTGTTCTGCGTCGGCAGAGCCCGGCCTCGCACGTACCTCAGCCGTCGTTGGGTCGTCCAGATCACCAGGATGAGCCCAAGAGGTGAGAGGCTACACGGCCAGTTAGGCTCCCGAGTCGCGATGCTCAGGAGTCCTCCTTGACGTGTGAACAACTTAGGAAAAGATGCAGGGTCAAGCCTTGATGTTCTACGTTGGCAGGGCCCGGCCCCACGCGTACCTCAGCCATCGCTGGGTCGTCCAGATCACTAGGACGAGCCCAAGAGGTGAGGGGCTACATGACCAGTTAGGCTCCTGAGTCGCGATACTCAGGAGTCCCCCTTGACGTACGAACAGACCATCCTACCTTTCCCTCGCTCAGCTCTCGCTTGGGAGGGGTGCACAAAGACCAGGCCCGTGAGGCCTGGCAAGGTGGGGTATGCCAGGCGTGACCTGAGCGTAGCCCCCATGCCCAGCCCCCTCGCGCTACCTTCCCAAGGGAGAGCAGCGCGGTGAGGCTAGTCACTGAGCTCGGAGGCTCCCTGAGGTTAATGCGGCTGTGAGGCCACCCCAAGTTGTTTATCACCAGCACGGAGCATAGCGCTTCCGCTCTTGCACAGGCATAGCCACTCCTCGGCAGTGTCGACAGCCAGCGTGGAGCATGGCGCTTCCACTGGTGCATGGGAGGGGGCTCCCTCTGAGGAGAGCCCCCGAGGCGTGTACAACCCTGCCTTGGCACGTGGCTTGCACGGCAGGGCTGGAGGAGGTGTATGTGGGCACCCGTGAGCCAGCGCGGGACTCACGAGGCCCTACCTCAAGGCGGGTTGCGCCTGGTCTTGATTGGGGATGCCTGAATTGGTCGTGCGAGATGGTTAGGCAGCCAGCGACGAATGAATTTCCTGAGGCTATTGCATGAGAAGGCCAGACACCAACGACCCCAGGAGGTGACGTGAACGGGGCCGGCCCGCCAGACAGAGCTCATCCGCTGGGTTTATCGACGCTGCAGGGATGGACCCTAGCACAGACGCGTGCCCAGTCTTCTCATGCAAAGATCCTGAAGAAAGACAACCGGCGCGCGGTTCCCGTGGCCACGAGGGCACCATGTTGCGCACCCTTGCTCATCCATCACGATTAGCTCATGCGCGAACAAGGCACCAAGATCCACAGGAGGTGACGTACACGGGGCTGGCCCATGAGCCAGAGCCCAACTACTTAGGTTTAGCGACCCTGCAGGGACGAACCCGAGCACAGACGTCGTGCCAGTCCTTAATCATGAGGCGGTCGCGGGATGGTTTGCAAGGGTGCGAGACGTTCTTAGCGATGAAGCGCCGGTCAGGTAGTTGGTAATTCGAAAGTAGTTTGCAAAGGATTGTAATTGGTTCTGATAAAATGCAAAAGAGATACACGCCGTAGGGACTGACTCACACGGCCTGGGGATGATGCAGCCCGAGGGGCGCCCCCAAACTGAGCGAACTAGGGATATGTCACCTGGTACCATTGCTGAAGAGTTGTTGAAGTAGCCAAAAAAGCGTGTTGCTGAAGCCGTTCCTCATGAGCCACTCCGGTGTCGGGCCTTGGGAGGCTCGGACGAACCAGAAGCTCCTAAGGGTGCTCCTACATCTCCGCCAGGATCGCCTGGCGCCTGGCCTTGCAGGTCATTTGAGCGTCCCTCATGCAGCGCTGGAGCGCCTCAGCCGTGCCCGCCAGGCCGAAAGGCATGCGGACGTAGCTGTGAGGCGGCCCCTCGCATCGGCCGACACGAGACGGCCACATGAGCTGCTAAGACGCGGCCCTGTTGAGCAGGTATGTCGATGCAGATGCGGAACTCTTTACCCTTGCTAGGGCAGCAAGCTCCGCCTCCCGGTAGGCGACGATCGCCTTGTAGAACCCTTCCTTCCTGAATCTCCTTGATCGCCTCGCTGATGAACTCCTGAACGCCTGGTGCCTCATGCATGTTGCCTTCTCCTGGGAAGCGTGCTCTGAAGAGTGCCTCCACATGGTGCCCGAGCGCCGCCCTCGCGACATTGGCTAGGTCTGAGGCCCTCCAGAGGAGAGCCCCCGAGCCCAGCCTGAGAGGGGCGCCAAGCGTGCCTTCCTATGCGATGGGTGAAGGTGCCGCATCCAGAGACGCGAGACTCAGCGTTGTGTCCTTGTGTGATGCTCCCTCACGAGACCCCTGGCCTAGCTGCAGCTTCTTTGTCTTGGGGGCGACCTCAGGAGGGAGGGCGTTGTCTTCGTCTTCTGGGTTTTCAACTACTGCAGCCTGGAAAGCGTGCTTGAGGGAGCACACCGCATCCTTCTCCTGACAGGCGATGGTGATGAGGCCATCGCTTCTTGGCATCCTGAGGATGTTGTAGCTGTGGTGCGTGGCTACCATGAACTTGGCCAATGCTGGGTACCCAAGGATGGCGTTGTAGGGCAGGCGGATGTCGGCGATGTCGAAGTCAATGAGCTCGGTGCGGTAGTTGTTGCACTCGCTGAAGGTGACTAGGAGGCAAACCTGCCCGATCGGGTGTGTTGATCCGTCGGTCACTCCTGAGAATGGCTTGGTGGGGTGCAGCTAGTAGTATGGCACCTGGAGTCTGTCGAACATCTGGACGGATAGGACATTGAGCCCTGCTCCGCCATCAATGAGACTCTTGGTGACGGTTACATTGCTGATGACAAGGGAGCAGAGCATGGGGAGCGCACCAACGGTGGCCGCGCACTTGAGCCGGTCTGAGGAGTCGAAGGTGATGGCGCACTTGGACCACTTGAGGGGGAAAGTTGCCTCAAGCTTGGGGAGCGCCGCATTGACCTCACGTGCAAACTGCTTGAAGACATGGTGGGAAGCTAGGGCTTGTGAGCCGCCCAAGATGCAGGTGATGTCTCGCGGCTCCTAGAAGCCCCCAGCCACCTCGTCCTGATGGTGATCTTCGTTCCTTCTTGGCGGTGGAGGCAGAGGAGGCAAAGCTGCATTGCCCTGAGGGCGGTCCTCACGAGGCTGCTCCCTCCAGTTGCCCTCGTGAGGCTGGTCCTGCCAGGGATCCTCACGAGGCTGGGCACGCCACTCCTGACGGCGGTCATGTTCGTCCCAGCGACCTCCACCTCGGCCACCTCTGTGACCGTAGCCCCGATCATTGCGCTCGGGGCGTCGACCGAGGCGCCCGTCGCAGAGAGCCCTGATCTCCTGGCAGTCGCTAGTGTTGTGGCTATAGACGTTGTGGAAGGCGCAGAACGGTCGCTTGCCCTTGGATGACTCGGGGCGGTTGCAGCCGCACTTGGTCTCTGGCTCTGCCGCAAGCACGGCTGGCCCCTTGCGTTTCGTGTCCTTGGTCTTGGTCTTCTTGTCTTCTGGATCAGCATCAGGGAGTTCAAGGAGGGAAAGGCGTCCCTCCTCAGCTCTCGCACACTTGTTCGCCATGTTGAACATCTCCAAAGCAGTGCAGAGGTCCTCGTGGATGGCGAGCTCCTCCTTCATCTTGACGTCACGGACACCGTTGGTGAACGCGGATATGATGGCCTCGTCGGATACCTTGGGAATCTTGAGGCAGACATTGTTGAAGCGCTGGATATACTTATGCAGGGTCTCTCCAAGTTGATGCTTGATGCGGCACAGGTTGCCCGCGATCGGCGGATGGTCGCGAGTGCCCTGGAAGTTGGTGATGAAGCGGCTGCGCATCTCCTCCCAGGAAGAAACCGACCCGTCGGTCAGGTTCAAGAACCAAGAACACGCGCCGTCCTTGAGGGCCATCGGGAACCAATTTTCCATGATCTTCTCGTCGCCGTTGGCCGCCTCGATGCTCAGCTCATAGAGCTGTACGAACTCGGCGGGGTCTGCGGTGCTGTTGTAGTGTGGAGGCAGGTCAGGCTTGAACTTGCTCGACCAAACGACGTTGCGGAGCTCTACAGTGAACGCACGGCATCCTGCCGTGGCCACCGGAGGTCGTCGAGGGGGTGGAACGTGGTCCTGGTGCACGTGCACCGCCACCTCCTGTGGTGGCTCGCGAGCCTAGTGTTGGGGTGCTGGAAGCACACACACTTCTCCTTGGGGACGTTGAACCACCTGGAAGCTCATGTCGTCCCGAGCCGGCACCGGGTGCTGCGGGTCGCGCCACGGAGCCATACGCCTTGGCTCGACGATGGCGCCTCGGGCAAGAGGCGGAGGAGGAGACCCGTGCGCGACGTCGCCCGCTGCAGGTGGGTGCTGAGGCAGCGAGCGAGCCGGCCCGTCGGAGCCCCCGCGCGTGACGCTGATGAGCTCGGCGATGCGCTCGAGCCACTCCTCATAGAGATCACCCATGGGACGGTAGCAAAGAAGCTCCCGCGCCATGAGCAGAGCGGCCTGCGCGTCCACCTGGCCGCGGCACGCATGGGATGATGAAGCAGCTGGAGTCAGTGATGGAGTGGCGGTGTGGCCATTACAGCGCATCGACGGGTGCAGCGACGAAGCTTGCTGCTCGTGGCCAGCAGGGCCCATGACGGCGTTGGCCACCGGAGAAGGAGCGCGGCTGGCGCAGCCGTCACCTGCCGGAGCCGTCTGAGCGACGCACGCGGCGACTGCGGCCTGTCGCTCGGCGCGAGCCCTATGCACGTCGGCCATGGAGATGTCGGAGCGGAGGTGGATCGAACGACAGAAGAGAGGATCCGACGCACCCCTGCCTGGTGCGCTAAATGTCGGATTTCGAGATCCGGCAACCCTTGAGAGGTTCGAACTCTAGGGTGCGTGCGGAGATCTCAACCTACCCAGCCTGCCTACTCGCGATCCTCCCTAGCCTAGCGCGTAGAGCTCACAGAGACACAAAGACACAGAGATTTATACTGGTTCGGGCCACCGTTGTGGTGTAATACCCTACTCCAGTGTGGTGTGGTGGATTGCCTCGAGGGGCTATGGATGAACTAGTACAAAGGATGAACAAGCCTCAGGAGGTGAGGTGTTCTTGAACTGGTGTGGTGCTTGGGGTGGAATCGATCTCTCTCCCCCCTATGGTGTTGGCCAAGTCCTATATGTAGTGGCCTTGGCCCTCTTCCCAAATATGAGCGGGAAGGGATTCCACAACGACGGGATTTGAAAGGGGACAAGTAGTACAGTCTATCCTGACAAAAGTAGTCTTTGCCTGCGAAAAGCCTGTGGTCGTGACGCTGTGGTGGGCTCGGTGATGACCTCCGTCCTGCCGTCCTGGTGGTCTTGGTCTCGTTGCACCAGAATGGAAACCTTTGGCTGATTCCTCAGGACTCCGTGCCTGTGGCTTGCCTCCCTTGCACCAAAGAGGAAACCTACGCTGTGCACCCGCCTGGCGCCCGCTTGGCGCCCACCTGGCCTTGGTCATCATGTCTCACGTCAGCTGAGCCTCATGAGGTAGCTGCATAGAACTCTCTGCCCCTCAGGAGCCCTCCTGAGGAGGCCAACTCCTTCAGGGGTGTTGGCATCGTTCGCCTCGCGAGGCTTGGCCCCTCGCGAGGGTCTTGCTGTGTTGGTGCTGAAGCTGTGCCGTACCAGGCCGTCGATGGAGCCACGTGGTGGGCCGCAGGCAGGCAGGGCTGGATACCCCCAAGTCCAGGACGCCGACAACTTTGTAGTGGATTGCCCTTACGAGAAGAGGGAAGACAATGGTGGCAAACTCATTCGTAAAGATAAAGCCAAGTCCTTCACTAGCAAGAACAACGTCACCAAGAAGACACCTCCAAAGGGCTTGGTGGCACATGAAGAGTACACCTCTGATGATGAGGAGGAAGATACAAGTGGAGAAGGAATGGCAATGGGAACCATTGCCATTGCTACATCTTCTCCCTCTAAGGTGTTTCTCTTTGGCGCCCCCAGCGAAAACACCATTGCCAAGTGTCTCATGGCCAAAGGTATCAACAAGTAACTCCTAACATCAAAACCACCATCATTACTACTCCTTCAGTGTTAGATTGTGTTGATGATAGTGAGGTGGAGAAAGTTGATGAGAATGAGTTCACCAAGTTTGTGAACAAGCTCAAGGGTGAGACCAAGAATCACTTTGTTGCTCCCTTGGAACAACTTGGTGAGGCCAATGATATCATTGAGTCTCATGAGGATACTATCTCTAAGTTGGAGGAGCATAGTCATGACTATGACGATGAGATTGCGGATCTTTCCATTGCTCTAAAGGAAGAGCAAGATCTTCGTTTGACTCTTGAGGAGTCACACAACGTTGATTATGCTAAATTGCAAAAAGATCTTGATCATGCTATTGTTCTTACTCGTGTGCTTAAGTTCGAGAAAACCAAACTTGGGGTTGGCCATGCTAGACTCAAGGAAGAGTTTGATATACTTGACAAGGCTCATAAGGCCTTGAAGGGTGTTCATGCTTCTCTCAAAGAGTCTCATGATCAACTCCAAGTGAAGCTAACCAAAGAGATTTCCATGTGTCCTCCTTTCATTCTAATTGATAATGCCCATGCTACCAACCCTTGTTGTGAGCATGTGCATCTTGTGGAGGAAAATTCTAAGTTGAAAGAGCAACTTGAGAAGGACCTCGGGACTTTCATACAAGGAGAGAAGAACCTCAACAACCTTTTGAGCAATCAAAAGGAAGTTGTAGCAAAGGAAGGACTTGGATTTGCACCCAAGTCAAAGAAGAAGAACAAGAACAAGACCAAGCAACCTCTCCCACTTAAGGAAACTTTTGTCAAGGCGGGTGAGGGTACTCATCAGAAGAAGAAGAACAAGGAAGTGGGTGGTAATGCCAAGAAGGGCAAAACTGCCCCTAGGAACAAAGTCGATGACTTTAATCCTTCTTATGTTTTGTGCCGTGCTAGTGATGGGCATGTTTATGCTAAATTTGTTGGTTCTTACTACGAGTACATTGCATGGTCTATTTGGGTTCCTAAGACCCTTGTTGCTAACATCAAAGGACCCATTCAAGAATGGGTACCTAAATCCAAGCATTGATCTCTTGTAGGAGTTTGCTTCCGGTGGGGTGTCATGGTTGCTCGATAGTGGAGCAACAAATCATATGACCGGGAGCAAGGACTTGGTGGTGGATGTGCATCCAATTCCATCTATGCCCACCTATGTCCAATTTGGTGATGCCTCAACTTCTAAGGTATTGGGACTTGGTAAGGTGGTCATCTCTCAAGATTTATCTATTGAGAAAGTCATGCTTGTTGAGTCCCTTGCATACAATTTACTTTCCGTTTGTCAACTTGCACTTATGGGCTTTGCAACATTCTTTGATCTTGATACCGTGGCCCTTTTGTGGAGCAAGACTCTTAAAGTAGCCTTTGTTGGGCATGTCGAGAACGGTCTCTATGTGGTGAACTTCTCGGAGCGACCTACTAAGACCGCGACTTGCCTAATGGCTAAGGTTGATGTGGGTTGGCTTTGGCATTGCCAACTAGCCCATGTTAATATGAGATCTTTGCAAAGTATCCTCAAAGGTGACGACGTGCGTGGACTAACAAATGTGAGTTTTGCCAAAGATCGTGCTTGCAATGCTTGCATTGAAGGAAAGCTTCATCAAACGGCTTACCGAGCATCAACTATCATCTACTCAAAGAGGCCCTTGGAGCTCCTTCAAATGGATCTCTTTGGTCCTCCGTCCTTTGATAGTCTTGGCGGAAGAAAGTGTTGCTTGGTGATTGTGGATGACTACTCAAGATATACATGGGTATACTTCTTGAAGAGGAAGAGTGATACTCAACAAACCGTCATCAACTTTGCAAATGAAGCTCAACGTCAACATAATGCAAACATCTTGATGATTAGAAGTGACAACGGCACCGAGTTCAAGAACTACACCTTGGATGAGTTTCTTAGTGATGAGGGGATCAAGCACCAATATGCCGCACCTTATACCCCTCAACAAAATGGTGTGGCGGAAAGGAAGAACCGGACGTTGATGGATGCGGCAAGGACCATGATGGCGGAATTCAAGTCTCCGTACAACTTTTGGGCTGAAGCCATCAACACCGCAAGTCATGCGCCCAATAGGCTCTACCACCACAAAGGCTTGAACAAGACTCCATATGAGATACTTACCAGCAACAAGCCCAACCTTAAGTACTTCCGAGTGTTCGGTTGTAAGTGTTTCATTCTCAAGAAAGATGCTCATTTGTCTAAATTTGAACCTAGAGCTCAAGATGGCATAGTTTGTTATGCTACAAACTCTCATGTTTACCGTGTTCTCAACAAGTCCACCGGACTCACTGAGGAGACGTGTAATGTGGAGTTTGATGAAAATAACGGCTGCCAAGTTGATCAAAGTGGTCTTTGTGATATAGGTGATGAAATTCCTCCCCAAGCCATAAGAAGAATGGGGATTGGTCAAATACTCCCCATTGAGGAACCCCTTGTCGCCGAATGAGAAGGACAATGCTCTACTCAGGTAGAGCCATCACCTACACTAGACCCACACGTTTCCGAAGAACAAAATGAAGACCCTCAATTGAACAAGATCAAGGGCAAGGTCAACCTCGTGGAGATGGTGATGCACCAAATGATTCCCAAGATCAAGTTCATGCCTTCGAGTTCGCTCAAGATCAAGAGCAAAAGTCAAGGTCAAGAGCAAGCTCAAGACGATGCTCAAGATCAAGAGCAAGCTCAAGACGGTGCGCAAGATGTGCAAGATGATCCTCAAATGCCCATCGAGGAACTTTTGGAGCGCCGTGCCGCTAAGGTGGCTTCCAAGCTCGAGCGTCAACAACATGTCATGGAGAATGTGCTTGGAAGCTTGAGAAAAGGAGTAACTACTCATAAACAATTGTCAAATTTTTGTGAGCATCACACGTTTGTTTCATGTGTTGAACCCCAAAAGGTACATGAGGTGCTTGAGGATGTGAATTGGCTTGAATCTATGCATGATGAACTCAACAACTTCGAGCGCAATCATGTTTGGGAATTAGTGCCAAGGCCAACGGAGGAACATAATGTCATCGAAACCAAATGGATCTTCAAGAACAAGCAAGATACGAACGGTGTGGTAGTTCGAAACAAGGCAATATTGGTGGCACAAGGCTACTCCCAAGTCGAGGGTATCGACTACGGTGAAACCTTTGCCCCTGTTGCTCGTCTTGAATCTATTCGCATGTTGCTTGCATATGCTGCTCATCATGATTTTAAATTGCAACAAATGGATGTGAAGAGTGCATTTGTTAATGGTCCTTTGAATGAGTTGGTGTATGTCAAACAACCTCCGGGATTCGAGGATCCTAAGTTCCCCACTCATGTATACAAACTCAAAAAGGCGCTCTATGGCCTTAAACAAGCTGCACGTGCGTGGTATGAGCACCTTACCGAGTTGTTGCAAGATCATGGGTTTGAATTTGGGAAAATTGATCCCACTCTTTTTACTAAGAGGGTCAAAGGGGATTTGTTTATGCCAACTATATGTTGATGGTATTATTTTTGGCTCTCCTAAAAAATCTTCTAATGATGAGTTTGCCGCACTAATGACCAAGAAGTTTGAGATGTCTATGATGGGAGAGTTGAAGTTCTTTCTTGGGTTCGATGTCAAGCAAAGAAGAGAAGGAACATTCATCAACCAAGCCAAGTATACCCAGGACATGCTCAAGAGATTCAAACTAGAAGATGTCAAGCCGGTCAAGTTTCCAATGCCCACCAAATGCAAGCTTGACCGTGATCCCAATGGTAAAGTGGTGGATCAAAAGGTATATCATTCCATGATTGGATCCTTGCTTTACCTTTGTGCATCTAGACCGGATATCATGTTGAGTGTGGGAATTTGTGCACGGTTTCAAGCCGCACCTAAGGAAAGCCACTATGCGGAAGTCAAGCAAATCTTTCGAGATTTGGCTCATAGCCCAAACTTTGGCTTATGGTACCCAAAGGAGCAAGCTTCGATCTCATGGTTACTTGGATTTTGATTGGGCGGGAGATTGTGTGGAGAGGAAGTCAACATCCGGAGGGTGCCAATTCCTTGGCCGCTCTATGGTGAGTTGGTCTTCAAAGAAACAGAATTATGTGTCTCTCTCGTCCACCGAAGCAGAGTATGTAGCCGCCGCAAGTTGTTGTGCACAATTGTTATGGATGAGGCAAACTTTAAAGGATTACGGTGTCACTTGTGACAGAGTGCCTCTTCCATGTGACAATGGAAGTGGTATCGAGATTTCTCACAACCCGGTGCAACATAGCAAGACGAAGCATATTGAGATTCGCCATCATTTCATTTGAGATCACATCAAGCGGGGAGATATTGATATCATCTACATCAACACTCAAGAGAAACTAGCGGATATTTTCACCAAGCCTCTAATGAAGCAAGATTTCACGAGTTAAGGCATGAGCTAAATATCATTGATTTGAGCAATGTGGCTTGAATCTATTCACTCCCTACCACACTCATTATCATCTTGTTCTAGATGTAGGCATGGAGATAGGGGGAGTGTTGTTTTCTCAATGAACTCTCCCTCCCCCTCCCCCCCACTATGCATAAATTAATTACGTCTTTCACATTAGCCATTTTGTATGGTACGCGTGCTTCAAAGATGAGTTGTGGTCATGGGACCAAGGTTAAAATCTTCGCGGTGCCATACCCTTGCACTCAAACATAGGTGGCCACGGCCATCACCCCTTTTCTCCTTAAAAGGGTTGGTTTCTTTGGTTCTTATTTGCTCTTGCTAGATCTTTTAGGACCTAGGTGTTGTGATCTCCAAGTTGTGGTTTTCTTGGTTGCTTCTTGCACTTGTGGAGGTCACCACACCCTATTCCAGTGTTGGTTTTCCATACCAAGCCTTTCTCTGTCTATTAACCATCTATTTCAATTGCACATAAATTTGATCTTGGTGTGGGTGATGGTGTCTGGGCGGTACAACCGGTGTCCCCGGCGGTTCAACCGTTGGAGCACTCGTTTGTGCCGTCCCAGGGGTTTCACCTGGCTTGTCTGCGCGGTACCACTGCTGGGCCTCAGGTTGACCTCCTGGTCAGTACTACCGCTCGGTTTCTGGCGGTACTACCGCTGCCTCGCAGGCAACTGAAGTACCGCCCGCAACTGTTGGTATGTCCCAGGGAGCGAGTGGTACAACCGCTTCACGGTCTACGGGTATATATAGGGGTCGGGGCCGAAGGGGTATCTTCTTCTTCCCCTCGCCCCCATTACCCTTAGCTGCCCTAGCCGCTAGTCGCCATTGTCCGTGCCCCGGAGTGCTTGTTGGCGCTCCGGATCCATGGGCCCTCCTTGGATCTGCTCCGTGGAGGCCCCCTCCCTCTCGATCTCTTCCCATGGATGCCGGTAGTGCCCCATTCCTTCTTTCTAGGGTTTCAATTCTTGATTCCATTTCTTAGGGCATTGCTTGACATCCCGCGTTTTTGTTCAAACTATGGGCGGAAGAGATCTATAGGCCTCATGCTATTGTTTGGGTTTCTTAGAACTTAGAATATTGCTAGGTTGATTCAAATCCCATAGGTAGTTATTCTCAATTTGGTAGCACTGCTCGCTTCCAGCATTTCTACCGCCCCTGCTGGCGGAACAACCGTTGGAGCGGTTCTACCGGTTGAAGAACCAGTACAACCGGGATTCATGAACGACATAGCATTGTTTTACTTTCTCTGATTCACACGCAATATATTCTTCTGCTCTTGTGTGCAATCCTCTCATCTTTGTTGGGTCTCTTGTGTTTCTCCCGTGTGTGGTTGCATGTGGCTCTAGTTCTCGTTCCGCTCCTCGCACCAAGACTAAGAAACGGGTTCAAAGATGGAAGCACCCTGCTGATTCAGATGGGGAGGATGAGGTTGTGATTCCCACTAAGCCAACCCGTCGTGAGAAGTCTACTGCTGCCAAGCAACGTGTGGTCATGCCTTTGCATAAATGGAAAGCCAAGGAGTGGGACGCCTTCCGGAAAAACAATTCGTACACAGTTCCTATTGCTCCTCGTTGGAGTATGTTCACTTCCAGAATGAGATGCAAGAGAGGATTGTTCATGAACTCTTCAAACATAACAAGAATCGGTTCACCAAGCAATGGACCATTGACCTTGACCATTGGAGGAATAACATGGAGTACTTTGGAGAGGCCTCGGCTCTATGTGAGGACTTTGATTTGGTCAAACTCATGACTGTCAACTGTGACTTTGATTCAGCTTATTCATCAGCTTTATGCAACCGTTCACTTTGGTGAAGATGATGCTCGCACTCTCTCTTTCATGTGCCGTGATGAGTTCTTCCATGTGGCCTGGAGGGCCAATGCTATTGGCTATGAGGATACTGGTCTTGAGGGGAATGGAGGTATTCGTCCTCACGACCATCCCCATTCCATGCCTAAGGAGAAGCTTGCTCCTCTGTACATTCGTGGTTGAGGCATTATTGGTGAGTCTAAGGATCCTCGGAATGTTTATGACATCATGCATCGTGTGTTTTGCAATGTGCTTCTGCCCAAGGCTGGGAATCAGGATGAGATCTATGGGTATCTTCTTGACCTACTTCTTGCTATGAAGACCAAAGTGTGGTCCGGTGCTACTTTTGATGTGCCCAACTGGCTTTGGCAGGAGATGTACAACATGGTCATCTACAGAAAGATTCCCATCTATGCACCGTTTGTCATGTTATTTCTAAACTCCGTTTGGGCTATTTGTCGTCCTAGAGAGCTCCTCGCCTCATCACATAACCTCACTGTGCATGAGGTCAAGCAGCTCAAGAAGAAGAAGCATGCCGAGCCTCGTTTTCCCGCGGATCACCCTGAGGATGTGTATGCCACCTCCGATGATGAGGACTATGAGATGGAGCCGGGGGCCAAGCCCTCCTGGGTGGCCAAGCTCACTGCTAAAGTAAAGAAGACCTTTTGCCTTCAGATAGATATTCAGAAGAAGATGTATGAGGCACATGTTAATGAGAAGCTTGCTTGGCGCCGTCGGATTGCCATGATGAAGCACCTCAATATGGTTGTGAAGAGTGGGTCGGAGAAGAGCATCACTCCAGAGGGCCAGTGGATCTCTACGCACAACACCTGGACTGATGATGAAGCTGAGGCGTCTAGCCCTCCTTCCGCCTCCACGTTTGCTGTTGTGGATGATGTTATGGATGAAGATGAAGAGTCTGAAGATAGTGATTCAGATGCGACCGAGGGGTTAGACGAGGTCTACTGAGCTCTGGGGCGTTAGCATCACTCTTTTCCTTTTTGGTGTCTTGATGCCAAAGGGGGGGAGAGTTCTATTAGGTCTCGGGATTTGTATGGGAGTTGCTTGGGCTGTGTTTCTTCGTCGAGTTGGGTGTTGAACTTGAGTTCTTTCCTTCTTAAGTTTGTGGATCTTGTGGTGTGAGACTCGTTGTGCATGGTGTGAGACATGCTTGCTCTATCTATCTACTGTTTCTGCTTATCCTTAGCTTGTCTTTCCCTACTTGTATGCTTATTGTTTATCTTCTTAGTTAGTAGGTATGGTGGGTCTATAAAATCCAGGGGGAGCTTTGATCCTAATGTGTGACTTCGCATTCCAATAGCAAAATGAAATTAGCGCACACATCCAGGGGGAGCCCGTCTATATTTTCTAGACCTTTTGTGCAAATCTTGTTGTTGTCATCATCCACCAAAAAGGGGGAGATTGTTAGAACATTTCCCGTGTTTTAGGGTATGATGACAACCCTCCTTGTATTCTAATCTTGTGTTTAGTTCTTCAGGTTTTCTATGTTCAAGTTCGCATTAACTGGTATTCTCTCTGGAAGGAAAAGATAAAGATGGAGTTGTCTGCGTGTTTATTTCTTTGGTCGTAGGAAACCCGTACTATCAAGAGGGAATCCACATCGGAAGGCATTGGGTGAATTATTGCATGTACACTCTCTTTGTCACCCACCATTTCATTCTGTTCCGTGTAGAGAGAGGTCCCCAATGATTCTTGCTAGTGCAGTGGCTTCTCCTCAGCGGTTGTACCGCCCACTTAGGCAGTTGTCCTGCTGGCCTGTTGTACCATTTCAACCACCGCCCCAGGGGTGATACCCTGGGGTTGCACCTCATGGGTTCTTGCCAAGCGATTGTACCGCTGCCCCAGGGCGGTGGTACCGCCCGCCCAATGGTAGAACCTTGGGGTTGCTCTTGGGCGGTTGTACTAGTCGGGTACCGCTCGACCACCGGACGAGGTTCTGTGATGGGGCGCTACTTGGAAGGTGGTGGCCCGGTTGTTCCGGTTGTGCTCCACATACCGGTACTACCGGTTGTCCTGAACGGTTCTACCACTTGGGACTTAGCCACCCCGTGGACCAAGAGCGAGCGGTTGTTCCGAATGCACTACCACTCGACCACCGTCCATAGGGGTGACTCCCTTCTGTTTCAAGGCGGTTGTTGAGCGGTAGTGAAGCGGTTGGTCCGGTTATTCCTAATAACTGGTACTTTATTTCTAGTGACCGGTTGTACCTCAAGTTAGGGTTTCAGCCGCTTTCCATGATTCCCAGTTGTACTGGGGAGAGGAGCGGTTGTACCACTGCAGTGTAAAAACTGTTGTAACGGTTGGATCTTAGGGTTTCCTATATAAAGGGGTTTCTTCCACCTACCCCCCTCACCTCTCTCCTCTCTCTCTCTCTCTCCATCATTGATGCCCTTCAAGATTTCTTGCCGATCTCTCTCTCTAGCCACTCGACCTTGTTGATTTGCTAGGGATTGAAGGAGGAGGCCTAGATCTACACTTCCACCAAAGGATATTTGATTCCCCATACTTTCTTGTGTGGATTTTGTTACTCTTTGGTGTTTGAGCACCCTAGAGGGTTGAGGTCACCTTGGAGTCATATTCCATTGTGGTGAAGCTCCGTGGTTTTGTTGGGAGCCTCCAATTCGGTTGTGGAGAGAGCCCCAACCTTGTTTGTAAAGGTTTGGTTGCCGCCTTCAAGGGCACCACTAGTGGAATCACGACATCTCGCATTGTGTGAAGGCGTGAGGAGAATACGGTGGCCCTAGTGGCTTCTTGGGGAGCATTATGCCTCCACACCACTCCAATGGAGACGTACTTCCCCCGAAGGGAAGGAACTTGGGTAACACATCCTCGTCTCCGTTGGTTCCACTTATGGTTATCTCTTCCCTTTACTTTGTGCAAGTCATTATTGTTTTGTATTCTTTGCTTGCACTTGTTGTTGTTTTGTTGTTAGCATCATATACGTTGCTCACCTAGTTGCACATCTAGACAACCTATTTGTTGCTAAACCTATTTTTTAAGAAAAGCTAAAAATTGGTAGTTGCCTATTCACTCCCCCCCCTCTAGTCAACCATATCGATCCTTTCAACTAGTCATTAATGGTAATGTCGGAGTGAATATCTTGGTTTAAATGAAATATTTTGGTTTAAAATCATGTTAGAGGAGTGTAAAAATAACACTCATCAACTACCCTAATCTTAAATTTGATCGTCTTGGAGAAACATAGAGAGAAATTCGAATCATAAGGTACTCTGTTGTTTAAACCGAAATAACAAGAAGGTTTTGGTTCACTTACGGTCGGTACGCTTAGATAGCCCTCCGCTTCTTGACCTAGAAACTTAGTATAGTTGTAGAGGTGGCATGGTTATTATGCAATTGTTAGTGAAGCAAAGATAATCAACTCAAAGCTCTTGCTCAACTAGATAAAATAACATGGTAGAACTTAATTCTATTTCCTCTAGTTAACACTTGCTTGCTGGGAATGCATGGAAGAGTTTTTCTTTCTTTGAGCAATGAAAACATAAATTAGTGAGTGAAAGGTATGTAAAGACAACATAGTTCTAGAGTAACTCGCTAACGCACCCACGAATGTCTCATCATCAGGGCTCTCAAGCACTTAGTTTCAATCATTGTTTGTTGAAACTTTTGTTGTCACATTACGAGATTATGCCAAATAAGTCATCATGTATAAGGTTTTGCAATGGCTTGATTTTTGGGTACTATGTACCAACATATTTTCCCTTTCGAGCTCTTGTGATTAGTACCCGACATTTATCATATGCACAATAGAAAGCAGAATGATATTCGATGCAGTGTTGCCACTACATACGGTAACAAACTCATAGCCGAAAGTCTGGGGGGTTGTTCATTGGTTAGCGGAGTTCTCAACATAACATGAAGAAAGGTGACAAAGCCACATTTACACTAGTGCGGCGACCTGCTATACAAATGTTTTTTATCCCCTTTCCGCGATGGAGTTTTAAACCGTCGCCTTGCCTGTGAGTGCGATAGGGGGGGCTCCTTCCCACATAACCTAGAAACCGTCGGTGATAGGTCCTCCAGTTACACACGCGGGCCAAAAAAAGAGCCCGTGTGCGATCGAGCGAGCCATCGCAGACAATAATACAGGTGGAATCATTTCCGTTTGTATGTACATCTAACATAGTGAATCCAAGATAAACTTTTCCGTTCATATATACATCCCACATAGTGAATCCCAGACAAATGTTTCCGTTCATACGTACGTCACACACAATTTTCCCCATCACATCATCTGTGATAGTGTTGCCATTGCAGACGGTATTAATAATTTTATCGTTTGCGTTATTGAATGCATCACGCACGGTGCCTAGAAGGAACTGTGTGGCATAGGTTGTCCATCACACACTTTTTTATGTGGAAAACATTTGTGCAAATTGCCTAACGCAAACAGTTTTCTAGAGGAAGTCGTGTGTGATTGTTCATTGATCCGACACGTTTACTTGCTAGAAACTGTGTGGGTTGACTGAGGTCACCACCCATGGTGTTTTCTCAATAACCGTTTGCAATATAAAAATCCAAAAGAAGGCTAATTGGCCTATTACTTTTAATCCATTTAGTAATCAAATTGACATTTCATATTAAACACACAATATATTTCATTTTTGTATTATAGAACCAAGATTTCCTAATTGAAATACATTAGAGTACAACATCATATAGCTTTAGTAATCCATGGATATAGCTAGCTACCCCATTACACAACTACACCAAGTTTCACATGCAACATCTAAAAACTTTGGCAATTAGGATCGTAGACGGTAGATGAACAAATGAATCTCATCTGGAAAACTGCTGAAGCGAAAGGCAAACATTGAGCCTTCAATGATGTTGAAGGTCCTTGCAACTTTAGGCCAGTGCCTGTGGATGATTGACTGTCCATCCTTCGTCATCTTGAGGGAGACATTAATATTGTACCGTGGGTGTTGTATGAACACATTCCTCGCCTCTTGATCATACAGGTGGTTTGAGAGGTAATCATCTATGAACTACTTTGGAAAGGCCTGATATGCATAAATATCTTATCTAAATTTTGAAATGGCGCAAAGGAATTGAAAAACGAGGTATAAGACTTAGTACCATCATGTAGTTCATTGATGTCTTCTTTATTGTGCAGACAAAGATCTTACTGTTTTCGTCACTAGTTTCTCTACCCTAACAAACTTTCTGGGTTTCTTGACTTGACCGATATTCATGGACATCTCATTTCCCCATATGCAAAATGGGTCGAGCAGTGGGTGAAAACCTTTGACAGCAGGACCTGCATGTGCAAGACCAAATTGTTAAAAACCTAAATATTAGAATGGTTTCTGCAATTGCACAATAATGTGCTATTAGACAAAGGAGCATGCATGTGCAAACCTTGATGGTAAACCTCGATGCCTCCCATTGTTTCCCTACAACACATATAAGGTAGTTATTGATCAGGCTAAGTGAGGGTTGGCATACTATTAGTAAAATATATTGATGAAAAACAATCGAACATTACATCGTTGAACCAAACCATTAACTAAGCACCACATCAAATGAACAAAACAGTTAACTGATTACCACATTGCAAAATTGAACGTAGTAGAAGATTAGACAGTTAACCAATCCTAGTATTCTTAACAACTTGGAAATATAGCAATTGTATTTGGCAACAAATTAACCGAACAGTTAACTGAGCACCACATTGCACAATATATAGAACATATATACTAGAGGATCAGATTGCATAGTAATAGTACATAGGACAATTCCCTAGAATTTCTAAAGAAAAGGATGGAGCAGCACATGCAACAGGTAAACCGAACATGCTTAACCAGTGTAGCTAGCTAGCTGAACATAGGTCCTTATAGTGAGCTAAAAAGACAAGCTACTCCTCATTGTCGGAGATATCGATGACGATGGGCTCCATAGACTTGGAAGAGGGTGAGGCCTCCACATCATGGGTGCCCTCCTCAAAGTGGTGAGTCTCCTGAGGCGCTTGGGGCACCAACCTACTGGCTCTAGAGTTGAGGTAGGCACGGGCATGCTGAGAAAACGCCTCGTAGTCTATGTTGAAGGCACCGACGGTGGCCTCGAGAAAACGCCATGAACTATCATTTAAAGTAGCCAACTGCATGGTTGCGTTCGCATGTGTTGATAGTGGCCTCGGCGACAAGGTGCTCCTCCAAAATCTGGGAGTCCGCATGCATGGCAGCCATCGCGTCCTTATCCAAGCATGCGGCTACGATTTGCTTCTCCGCTGCCAAATGCTCCTTGAGCTCCTCGCTATACTATGTGTGCCATGGCTTAGGGCGGCGCTTATTTGGAGGATGGGTCGATGATTTGGGTGGAAGGTGTCACGCTGGCGGTCGGGCATGTGGGATGTAGAAGGAGGAGGAGGATGGGGGTCGGGTGTGTATTACCTGACTAGATCGATGACGCCGAGCAGCACGAAGGAGCGTCGCCGGTGAGGAGGCGATGCTACAAGAAAGCAGTGAAGCTTTGAACTTGAAAAGGAAGGCAAAAACAGGGGAATTGTGGCTTTTGGTCAGGATGAAGGGGGGTAGATATTTCTACGGAAGCCGGAAATTTTGGCTCGGTGCGGCGAAAAACTGATGCGCAAAATGTCATCAGACATGGTCCCTTATTCAGCAGTGTGTATGATGTGTGAACATCACATCTGATTCATATAGCTTACCCCATGAGTGATGAGTATGAACGTGCAATTTTAGTCTGATTTTCCCTGGTTATAGTGGTCATCCACATCGTTGCATAATTTGGGTACACAAAAGAGCCTACAACACATTCAGACTTCTTAGACGAGCAAGTTTAGCAATTAAATAAAGCTAGATGACCTAAACATTACTATAACAAAAGACCGGCGCTCTAAATAAAACGACTACCCCGTCTGACGCTCGATGATCTCCGTCACCTCCTCCATGTCTAGCTCGCGCCCGATGATCTCCTGGGTAAGGAATCCATGGCATCCATCGGACCATACTCGGTAAGCATATTACCATCCACGTCCGCCATCTTTGTGGAAAAGGCCACCACGAGCTGGGCATGGGCATCTGCAATCTGGCCTAACTACAAAAAAAGACACATCCATGACATTTTGGGCCGAACGAAATTTTTTCTATCATGCTTATGACATTCCTATGACGATAATTATGAAAAAACCCGGTATCATCATAGATGTGGTGGGCTCCTACTTCTATGACAAAAAATCATGACAGAAAATGGGCTTTTCGTCCTGGGTGGGCTAGAGACGCACCTGCATTACATTCTTTGGGCCGTCCATGACGGAAAAAATCATGGTAGAAGCAAGGGCGAGGAAAATTTCGGGGAGTTCCTGGTTACAGTGGGTGGTCGGGGCCGAGCGATGCATGGAGGTTTGCATGTTTCTCTCGTATACACGTACGCGCATGCGTGTGAGGCGCACGTTGCACTCTAACTGAACCCGAGTGAGGTGTTGGGTTCTAACTGAACCCGAGTGATTGCACTAGCTACATTACTGAACACCGATCGATCCCTTGTTGTTAACTGAACCCGAGTGATTCCTTCGCTACTGCTGCTAACTGAAGCCGCTCGAAGCTGCCTCTTGATGAACAGTTCCCGGTGGGGGTTGGATAAACAGGATCCCATGGTAGTAGAGGCCGTTGCTGCTAGATGAACATGACCCCAATCGAGAAGGTGGGTGTAGATGAACAGTAGCCGGTGGAGGGACCCCGTGGAGGGCTGGTTGAACGGGACCCCGTGGAGGGCTGGATAAATAGTAGCCGGTGGATGCTGGATGAACAGGACCCCGTGGAGGGCTGGATGAACAGTAGCTGGTGGAGGCTGGATGAACAGGACCCATGTGGATGAACAATAGCTGGTGGAGGCCGGAGGAAGTCGATGGTGGATGAACAGTAGCCCGTGGAGTCCCATTTTGTGATACGCCACACACCTCTCGATGAACATGACCCCGTTTCGACCGTAGGCGCTCCAACACAAGTCTTTTTCCTCCGTTTTGCGGTACGCCACACCCCTCCCAATCAACAGGACCCTGTTTCGACCGTACGCCGTTGAACACAAGTCCGTTTCCTCCGTTTTGCGGTACGACAGACCCTTCCCGATGAACATGACCCCGTTTCGACGGTACGCGGTCGAACAGAAGGCCCGTTTCCTCCATTCTGTGGTACGACAGACCTTGTTTCGGCTGTTTTGTCCAAGCCGGTTGGCTTCCGATGAACACGACGTATTCCGTTGCCTCTCGATGAACACGACGTATTCCGTTGCCTCCCGATTAACACGACACATTCCGTTGCCTCCCCATGAACACGACGTAGTTTCTCCATTCCGACCCAGCTGGTTTGCTTTCGATGAATAGGACGTCATTGCTGCCGTCTGTGGCCTCTCCATGTACATGAGCCCTGGCCATACGTATGCGTGAGTATGCATTTGATACCACGCCCATATATGCGTACATGGCCGTATTTTTTGGCATCTGGTTGTACGTATGTGTACACGGTTTGGACGGGACTGCCTGAACTGCTATCGCTCCTTATTCGGCCAGGGTTCATCGTGGCAGACAGACCGATCGACCGGTATGTACAAAGACAAGCTACGTACGCTTCGACTGGGTGGGTCCCAGCTATCAGGGAGGATAAGGCCGCATTTCCTTGCGTGCGAAGATATAGCTGGTGGGTCCCAGCTGTTAGGGGGAAGAATCATTTTTTTTGCGTGTGATAAGGAAGCACTTTCTTGCATGCGAAGATGTAGCTGGTGGGTCCCAGCTGTCAGGGGGAGAAAACATTATTTTTAGGGTAAAAAGGATGCAGTTGCATGCATGCGTCCATGGGCGTGGTGCGTCCCCACTGTCACCTCTCCACATATAGTCATCTTCTGATGACTCTCATTTGTTGACCATGTTGACCACACCGTGCAGAGTGCACCAAGCCGATGGATGATGGCGAGGCCCCAGACTAGAACGCCCCAGAGATGGAGAAGACGCGGTAGTGGAGTCGCAGGCGGAGAGGAGTGAGAAACTTGACTGGTTCGGGTGCAGGGTGGGCCTACACTCGACAAAGAATAATAGTAGTTGTGTCGGAGTGGAGGGATGACCTGGCCATTGGTGGGGTAGCATTTTGCTATGAGGCGCGCAAAACAGCACCGCTGGATGCCGGAGGCTGGAGCAGGCGGTCCCGACAGCGCTAAGGGAAGAAGACGAGAGATTGAAGAAGAATGCCGACCGTTGGATGTAAATCCAATGCCTTGCTTAGGCTTTGACCTTTGTATTTTTATTTTTTGCAAAAGTGCTTAGGCTTCGACCTACTGGCCCACATGTCAGCCAGTCCATTTGGTGGGTTGGGTGAAACAATGATGTAGTGTCTATGCAACCCGTTTATATATTATGGTATAATTTAAAGCCCATTTGCATTTTTCTCAAAATCCCGCGGACTTGCTGGGCTGGGTGAAAATATCATGTTGGGCTAGACGGAGAAATGTTATAAAAACATAAACACATGATTGCATGTCTACTACTGCATTGGTTAGTAAAATCTTTGCAAGCTTATGTACGCAATCACCAGGAGTTAACTTGCCAAGTTATATATAAACACTTATTATTATTATTTTGTATGAACTTTCGATTTACCAAATAAAATTTCATTTTAATTTGATGAGTTAATAGGACGTGGGGTATTATTATTTTTAGGCTACACGTGGGACAGTTGAGTTGGTTCTAGGGAAAAGTACTGGGAGAAAACTCAGAATACATCGAAAAAGAAAATGGGAGTAAATTCAGATATAGGATTAATGAAAATGAAAAATAAAGGAAGTGGGAAGGTCTATAAAATGGTTGGACGAAAGACGGGTTCAACGGAACCTTATGTTGTTTCTATTATATATATGTAATAAAATAAGACATAAATAGAAATATATATACTATTATAGAAAGGAAAACATAGGTTCAGTTTTGCATTCTTATAGAAAGATAGAACTGAGATGTGTGTCATCTTGAAAAACAAACATAACTTGGGTTGCTGATGTTATAGACAAGCTAGCTGGGAGGCCTAGAGGCCACTTGATACCTGCTGGATCCAAAAAAAGTTGAAACATGTCACGGGCTGCGCATGTTAAATAACAAAACCTAGGCCATGGACCTGGTGGGCCCGGGACTGTCAGCGTCTCGATGAACAGTCGTCTCCCGATTCCTCTTGTTTTCCTGAGCATGTTGGGAACAATAGACAGTGGTGCCGCGGAGAGAGTACCAAGGCGGAGGACGACGTCGAGACCTCGGACCGAATGAGCCGGAGCAGGGGAAGACACAGGCGGAGGGGAGTACGAGGGTTGACTTGTTCGGGTGTAGGGTGGGCTGGTGGAGCTGCCGCCGCTGTACAATGTGTGGGAGTGGAGGGATGACCTAGCCAATGCCATAGGCTATGATGGGTCACCGAGGCGTGCGTGGCAGGGCCGCCAACCGATGTATAGTAAGAGGACGAAAAATTGAACAAAATAAAGAAATACAAATGGATAGGTGGTTGGTCCTAGATGTCTGTATACGAGACCTGCTGGGTCCACCTGAGAAGGGGAATATATTGGGAGGAAGGAGATTCAAAGCACGGCAGCCCAATGAACTAGTTACATACATAAGCAAATAGCCACTAAAAAAAGAAAACAGGTTAATGGGTGCTTAGACGAAATATTTCGAACAAAACAGAGAATTACGACACATAGGCTAATGCATGAAACACTCAGATGATAAAGGTGCTTAAAAAGATAAAGTGCATCATCTAGACCTTGCTGGCACGCTTGATCATGACGCTGTAGTTGTCCGTGTACTCGTCGGTTATGGGAAGCAGACATGCCCTCATGTCCAAGATCCGCCTGTACATGTCGTAGCATGCGTATGCGTCCTTGGTCGCGTAGGTTATGTAGGCTAGATTCGGAGGTACCTCCCACGTGTTCAGGTCCTTGGTATCATTGTCTTCTTTCATGTTGGCATAGCAAGGGTCGATGATGGTCTCGTTGAGGTCAACAACAGAGTCCTTCTCCTGCCCGTTGCCGATGATCTTGTATTGCTTCTGGATGTCGACAAGCTTGTTGCACCAGATGGCCGAATCGTCGTGTTCTTCCTTCTCTCCAGCATAGCAAAGGTGCAGTCGGTGCTGCCGATGAAACGGGCAAATGCTCCAGAACCTCTGATGGCCCTACAACAGTGGTAGACAAGAATCTCATCCTGCATGCATACCTAGGAGACGGCAATCCTTTGGTCCCTGTCAGGAGACGAATGGATGGGCACAAGGTCTAGTCCTGCGACCTTGTGCTTTATTGTGCTGTATGTACTGCTTGAACTCAGCGAGGCAGAGTTTCACCTAGTCCGGATTGCTAGTGTACATCACATTCAACTTGGTGCAGTGATAACCCACAAGTATAGGGGATCACAACAGTTTTTGAGGGTAGAGTATTCAACCCAAATTTATCGATTCGACACACGGGGAGCCAAAGAATACTCTCAAGTATTAGCAGTTGAGTTGTCAATTCAACCACACCTGGATAACTTAGTATCTACAGCAAAGTATTTAGTAGCAAAGTAGTATGGAAGTAATGATAATAGTAGCAAAAGTAACAGTAGCAGTTTTGTAGTAATTGAAACAGCAGCAGCAGTAAAGTAAATAAGCAAAGAGCAATATGTGAAAAGCTCGTAGGCATTGGATCAGTGATGGATAATTATGTCAGATGCGATTCCTCATTTAATAGTTATAACATAGGGTGACACAGAACTAGCTCCAATTCATCAATGTAATGTAGGCATGTATTCCGAATATAGTCATACGTGCTTATGGAAAAGAACTTGCATGACATCTTTTGTCCTACCCTCCCGTGGCAGTGGGGTCCTAATGGAAACTAAGGGATATTAAGGCCTCCTTTTAATAGAGTACCGGACCAAAGCATTAACACACAGTGAATACATGAACTCCTCAAACTATGGTCATCACCGGTAAGTATCCCGATTATTGTCATTTCGGGGTTAACGGATCATAACACATAATAGGTGACTATAGACTTGCAAGATAGGATCAAGAACTCACATATATTCATGAAAAAATAATAGGTTCAGATCTGAAATCTTGGCACTCGGGCCTTAGTGACAAGCATTAAGCATAGCAAAGTCATAACAACATAAATCTCAGAACACAGTGGATACTAGGGATCAAACCCTAACAAAACTAACTTGATTACATGGTAAATCTCATCCAACCATCACCGTCCAGCAAGCCTACGATGGAATTACTCACGCACGGCGGTGAGCGTCATGAAATTGGTGATGGAGGATTGGTGATGGTGACGATGGCGTCGGATCCCCCTCTCCGGAGCCCCGAACGGACTCCAGATCAGCCCTCCCGAGAGAGTTTAGGGCTTGGTGGCGGCTCCGTATCGTAAAACGTGATGAATCTTTCTCTTTGATTTTTTTCGCGAAAGTGAATATACAGAGCTGGAGTTGAGGTCGGTGGAGCTTTAGGGGGCCCACGAGGCAGGGGGCGCGCCCTAGGGGGGCGCCCCCACCCTCGTTGACAGGGTGTGAGCCTCCTGACGTTGATTCTTTTGCCAATATTTTTATTAATTCCAAAAAATTGACAAACTGAAAGTGATGAAGAAAAACTTTTACAAACTATGCTTGCTCTTGTTGTTGCAAATATGTAAAGCCAGCATTCAAGTTTTCAGCAAAGATTATGAACTAACCATATTCACAATAACACTTAGGTCTCATGTTTACTCATATCAATGGCATATTCAACTAGCGAGCAATAATCTCATATGACAACACTTTCTCAAAACAATCATAATATGATAAAACAAGATGGTATCTTGCTAGCCCTTTCTGAGACCACAAAACATAAATGCAGAGCACCTTTAAAGATCAAGGACTGACTAAACATTGTAATTCATGGTAAAAGAGATCAAGTCATAGTCATACCCAATATAAATTAATAGTAATGCATGCAAATGACAGGGGTGCTCTCCAGCGGCTGCTTTTTAATAAGAGGGTGATGACTCAACATAAAAGTAAATAGATAGGCCCTTCGTAGAGGGAAGCACAGATTTGTAGAGGTGTCAGAGCTTGATTTTGAAATAGAGATAAATAACATTTTGAGCGGCATACTTTCACTGTCAACATAACAACTGAGAGATCTCGGTATCTTCCATGCTACACACATTATAGGCGATTCCCAAACAGAATGGTAAAGTTTATACTCCCCCTCCACCAACAAGCATCAATCCATGGCTTGCCCGAAACAACCGGTGCCTCCGACTCACAACAATCCTGGGGGAGTTTTGTTTAATTATTTTGATTTGATTTAAGCATGGGACTGGGCATCCCAGTGACCAGCCATTTTCTCGTGAGTGAGGAGCGGAGTCCACTCCTCTTGAGAATAACCCGCCTAACATGGAAGATACATACAGCCCTAGTTGATACATGAGCTGCTCGAGCATACAAAACAGAATTTCAGTTGAAGGTTTGGAGTTTGGCACATACAAATTTACTTGGAATGGCAGGTAGATACCGCATATAGGAATGTATGGTGGACTAATATGGAATAACTTTGGGGTTTATGGATTTTGGATGCACAAGCAGTATTCCCGCTTAGTACAGGTGAAGGCTAGAAACAGACTAGGAAGCAACCAACTAGAGAGCGACAACAGTCATGAACATGCATTAAAATTAATCAACACCGGGTGCAAGCATGAGTAGGATATAATCCACCATGAACATAAATATCGTGAAGGCTATGTTGATTTTGTGTCAACTACATGCGTGAACATGTGCCAAGTCAAGTCACTCGAATCATTCAAAGGAGGATACCACCCTATCATACCACATCACAACCATTTTAATAGCATATTGGCACGCAAGGTAAACCATTATAAGCTCCTAGCTAATTAAGCATGGCATAAGCAACTATAATCTCTAATTGTCATTGCAAACATGTTTATTCATAATAGGCTGAATCAGGAACGATGAAATAATCATATTTACAAAAAGAAGATAGGTCGAGTTCATACCAGGTTCTCTCATCTCAATCAGTCCATCATATATCGTCATTATTGCCTTTCACTTGCACGACCGAACGGTGTGGATAATAATAATAGTGCACGTGCATTGGACTGAGCTGGAATCTGCAAGCATTCAATTCAAGGGAGAAGACAAGGTAATATGGGCTCTGAGTTAAATCTACAATAAATCATATAAGAGCCACTTAACATTTTCATCATGGTCTTCTCCTCTCGACCCCCAAAGAAAAGAAAAGAAACTATTTACAAGGGAAAGCTCCCAACAAGCAAAAGAAGAACAATAAATATTTTTGGGTTTTCTTTTAACTACTACTACAAGCATGGAAAGTAAACTAACTAATTTTTTTGGTTTTTTCTGAAGGTTCTTTAAACACACAAGAAGAAAACTAGAAAAAGAAAATAAACTAGCATAGATAGTACAATGAAAAAGTATGAGCACTGACAACTAGAATGAGTGTGTGAACATGAATGTAATGTCAGTGAGAAATACATACTCCCCCGAGCTTAGGCTTTTGGCCTAAGTTGGTCTATGCCCATGGATGGCCTGGCGGATATCCGAAGTTGTAACTAGGGTCGTACTGAGATGTGTCATCTGACTGCCACTAGCTGGCGATCTCCTCCGGATCCCACTGATAATAGGATGGTCGATAAGGGTTAAGTGGTGGTTCCGGCTCAGACTCTGGAGCTGATGTCTGGCCTCGGTACGCGTAAACAGCCTCCGGCAAGACGAGGTAAGTGCCTGCAGTTAAATCAAACAAAGAGGGTGCATGCAGGATAATAGTCTCACTGTGAGTTTTATGAAATCTCAAACTATACTTAAGCATCTTCTCATCATTTTTAACAATAAACTTATCCACTACCATGCTCTTATAATCTAGAAAAGTAGGGGGCAGCAGCTTTTCCTCTTTCTCATAATGCCTAATAGGTATCCTGAAGTGTTTAGCAAGGCGTGAAGCATAGATACCTCCAAAGATGGGGCCCTTTGTACGGTTCAGACTTAATCGTTTAGCAATAATAGCACTCATACTAACAGAGTTATCACGAAATAAAGCATGGAACAAAATAATAATATCAGGAACACTAAGGTTTCCACAGTTTCCGCGACCAATTAAGCAACTACTAGCAAATATTGCAAAGTAACGTAGAACAGGAAAGTGTATGCTAGTAATTCTTGCATCGGAAACCTTCCTCGTTTCCCCTATAGTAATAGTATTAATAAATCTAGCCACATCTTTATGATGTGGTTCCTCTAAGCTGCCCTAAGGGTATCTTGCAAACCGCACAAAATTCATATAGTGACATCTCCCTAGCCTCATCATATAAATGAAACTCTACTGAAGGAGGTGATTTCTTAGGACGAAAGTAAATTTTTTGCACGAAAGTGTTAGTGAGTAGGAGATACTGATCGAGCTGGTCGTGGAGGAAGTCGGTGAGGCCCGCATTATCAGCCAAAGAATAAAAATCATCGTGAATACCGGCTGCTCTCAAGAAATCATCACAAGGCCATTCACACGGCCGAACTTCCGCGACGCGAGGGAGATTATACTTGGGCTTCTTATTCTCCTTACTTTGTTTCTCCTTCAAGCTTTGTCTAGAAGAGGCCCTCAAAAATCTCTTCATCATTTTTTGAAAATTTCTGAAATTTTTAGTCACTCAAAATAAAAGTGAACCAAACTCAACAAAATCTATAGCAACTACTCCTACAAGTGCCTAGAGACTATATCATGCATTAGAACTACTTGGGACCATATAAATTTGACATGCAAGCTCAAGAACAAGGTCACCTAGGCAGCAAAAATTTGCAACGAATAAAGCACTAGAACAAAAACTAATGGGACCATTGGAGGAGTCACATACCAAAGAACAATCCCCCAAAGCAGTTTTGTGATGGAGCTTTGAGCAAGGAGATCGAAAATGGCAGCAAAATGAGCTAGAACTCGTGCTTGAGCTGGATAGTGATTTTTTGGGAGGAAGAAGTGTGTGGGCGCAGGAATAAGTGGAGGGGGCCACCATGGGCCCATGAGGCAGGGGGCGCGCCCAGGGGTGTAGGGCGCACCCCTGACCCTCGTGGCCAGGTGCTAGCTCCCCCTGTTGTGTTCTTAGTGCCAAATATTCTAAAATATTCCAGAATAAATTGTATTAAATTTGCAGGGCATTTGGAGAACTTTTATTTTCAGGGTATTTTTTTATTGCATTGATAATTCAGAAAACATACTGAAAATACTATTTTTGCTTTATTTAATCTAAATAACAGAAAGTAGAAAGAGGGTACAGAAGGTTGTGCCTTCTAACTTCATCCATCTCATGATCATCAAAAGGAATCCACTAACAAGGTTGATCAAGTCTTGTTAACAAACTCATTCCGAATAACATGGAACTGGAGAAGTTTCAAATAACACTAGGTTACCTCAATGGGCACATGCACATCCCCAATAATAAGAATATCATATTTCTTCTTGACAGTAGGAAGAGGAAATTCAAAACCTCCAATAATAATTATTGGAGTTTTTCCAATAGAATTGATGCTATGAACTTGAGGTTGTTTCCTCGGAAAGTGTACCCTATGCTCATTACCATTAACATGAAAAGTGACATTGCCTTTGTTGCAATCAATAACAGCCCCTGTAGTATTCAAAAAGGGTCTACCAAGGATAATCGACATACTATCGTCCTCGGGAATATCAAGAATAACAAAGTCCGTTAAGATAGTGATGTTTGCAACCACAACAGGCACATCCTCACAAATACCGACAGGTATAGCAGTTGATTTATCAGCCATTTGCAAAGATATTTCAGTAGGTGTGAACTTATTCAATTCAAGTCTATGATATAAAGAGAGGGGCATAACAATAACACCGGTTCCAAGATCACATAAAGCAGTTTTAACATAGTTTCTTTTAATGGAGCATGGTATAGTTGGTACTCCTGGATCTCCAAGTTTCTTAGGTATTCCACCTTTAAAAGTATAATTAGCAAGCATGGTGTAAATTTCAGCTTCCAATATCTTTCTTTTATTTGTAATAATATCTTTCATGTATTTAGCATAAGGATTCACTTTAAGCATATCAGTTAAGCACAAACGTAAAAAGATAGGTCTAATCATTTCAGCAAAGCGCTCAAAATCCTCATCATCCTTTTTCTTGGATGGCTTAGGAGGCAAAGGCATGGGTTTCTGAACCCATGGTTCTCTTTCTTTACCGTGCTTCCTAGCAACAAAGTCTCTCTTATCATAACATTGATTCTTTGATTGTGGGTTATCAAGATCAACAACAGGTTCAATCTCTACATCATTATTATTGCTAGGTTGAGCATCAGCATGAACATTATCATTATCATTATCAATAGGTTCATGTTCATCACCAGATTGTGTCTCAGCATTAGAAATAGAAATATCATTAGGATTCTCAGGTGTGTCTACAGCAGGTTCACTAGAAGCATGCGAAGTCCTATCATTTTTCTTTTTCTTCTTTTTAGAAGGACTAGGTGCATCAACATTATTTCTCTGAGAATCTTGCTCGATTATCTTAGGGTGACCCTTAGGATACAAAGGTTCCTGAGTCATTTTACCGGTTCTAGTTGCTACTCTAACAACAAAGTCATGTTTATTATTTAATTCATTGAGCAAATCATTCTGAGCCTTGAGTACTTGTTCTACTTGAGTGGTAACCATAGAAGCATGTTTGCTAATGAGTTTGAATTTCACCTTTAACTCTAGCCATATAATCACTCAAGTGTCCAATCATATAAGCATTTCGTTTCAATTGTCTACCAACATAAGCATTGAAGTTTTCTTGTCTAGCCATAAAGTCATCAAATTCATCCAAGCATTGGCTAGCAAACTTAGTAGACGGGATTTCAACTTTATCATATCTATAGAGAGAACTTACCTTTACTACCTGTGTCGGATTATCAAGACCATGTGTTTCTTTGATAGGTGGTATATTAAGGCCATGTATTTCTTCAACAGGAGGTAAATTCTTAACATCTTCAGCTTTAATAACTTTCTCTTTCATGGATTTCTTTGCCTCTTGCATATCTTCTGGACTGAGAAATAGAACACCTCTTTTCTTCGGAGTTGGCTTAGGAGTTGGTTCAGGAAGTGTCAAATTATTTTCATTAGTCAACATATTGTTCAATAGCAATTCGGCTTGATCGACGGTTCTTTCCCTAAAAAACACAACCAGCACAACTATCCAAGTGGTCCTTGGAAGCATCAGTTAGTCCATTATAAAAGATATCAAGTATTTCATTTTTCTTAAGAGTATGATCAGGCAAATCATTAAGTAATCAAAGAAGCCTCCCCCAAGCTTGTGGGAGACTCTCTTCTTTAATTTGCACAAAATTATATATTTCCCTAAGAGCAGCTTGTTTCTTATGAGCAGGGAAATATTTAGCAAAGAAGTAATAGATCATATCCTGGGGACTACACACACAACCAGGATCAAGAGAATTAAACCAAGTTTTAGCATCACCCTTTAATGAGAACAGGAATATCTTAAGGATATAATAGTAGCGAGACTTCTCATCATTAGTGAACAGGGTGGCTATATCATTCAATTTAGTAAGATGTGCCACAACAGTTTTACATTCATAGCCATAGAAAGGATCAGATTCAACCAAAGTAATTATCTCAGGATCGACAGAGAAATCATAATCCTTATCAGTAACAAAGATAGGTGAAGTAGCAAAAGCAGGGTCATATTTCATTCTAGCATTCAGAGTTTTCTGTTTCAGTTTAGCTAATAACTTCATAAGATCAGATCTGTCATTGCAAGCAAGAAAATCTCTAGCAATTTCTTCATCCATAACATAACCCTCAGGAACAACAGGCAATTCATACTTAGGGGGAGAACCTTCATCATCACTATCATCGATAATATCAGTTTCAATTATTTCATTCTCTCTAGCCCTAGCAAGTTGTTCATCAAGAAATTCACCTAATGGCAGAGTAGTATCCGGCATAGAAGTAGTTTCATCATAAGTATCATGCATAGTATAAGTGGCATCATCAATAACATGCAACATATCAGAATTAATAGCAGAAGAAGGTTTAGGTGTCGCAAGCTTACTCATAACAGAAGGAGAATCAAGTGCGGAGCTAGATGGCAGTTCCTTACCCCCCCTCGTAGTTGAGGGATAAATCTTAGTTCTCTCGTCTTTCAAGTTCCTCATAGTGATCAGCAGATATAAATCCCAAGTGACTCAAAGAATAGAGCTATGCTCCCCGGCAACGGCGCCAAAAAACAGTCTTGATAACCCACAAGTATAGGGGATCGCAACAGTTTTCAAGGGTAGAGTATTCAACCCAAATTTATTGATTCGACACAAGGGGAGCCAAAGAATATTCTCAAGTATTAGCAGTTGAGTTGTCAATTCAACCACACCTGGATAACTTAGTATCTGCAACAAAGTATTTAGTAGCAAAGTAGTATGGAAGTAACGGTAACCGTAGCAGTTTTGTAGTAATTGTAATAGTAGCAGCGGTAAAGTAAATAAGCAAAGGGAAATATGTGAAAAGCTCGTAGGCATTGGATCAGTGATGGATAATTATGTCGGATGCGATTCCACATGTAATAGTTATAACATAGGGTGACACAGAACTAGCTCCAATTCATCAATGTAATCTAGGCATGTATTTCGAATATAGTCATACGTGCTTATGGAAAAGAACTTGCATGACATCTTTTGTCCTACCCTCCGTGGCAGCGGGGTCCTAATGGAAACTAAGGGATATTAAGGCCTCCTTTTAATAGAGTACCGAACCAAAGCATTAACACACAGTGAATACATGAACTCCTTAAACTACGGTCATCACCGGTAAGTATCCCGATTATTGTCACTTCGGGGTTAACGGATCATAACACATAATAGGTGACTATAGACTTGCAAGATAGGATCAAGAACTCACATATATTCATGAAAACATAATAGGTTGAGATCTGAAATCATGGCGCTCGGGCCCTAGTGAAAAGCATTAAGCATAGCAAAGTCATAGCAACATCAATCTCAGAACATAGTGGATACTAGGGATCAAACCCTAACAATTCTAACTTGATTACATGGTAAATCTCAGCCAACCCATCACCGTCCAGGAAGCCTACGATGGAATTACTCATGCACGACGGTGAGCATCATGAAATTGGTGATGGATGATGGTTGATGATGATGACATCGTCGGATCCCCCTCTCTGAAGCCCCGAACGGACTCCAGATCAGCCCTCCCGAGAGAGTTTAGGGCTTGGCGGCGGCTCCGTATCATAAAACGCGATGAATCTTTCTCTCTGATTTTTTTTCTCCGCGAAAGTGAATATATAGAGTTGGAGTTGAGGTCGGTGGAGATTCAGGGGGCCCACGAGGCAGGGGGGCGCGCCCTAGGGGGGGCGCCCCCTACCCTCGTGGACAAGTGTGGGCCCCCTGACGTTGATTCTTTCGCCAATATTTTTTATTAATTCCAAAAATTTGCTCCGTGGATTTTCAGGTCATTCCAAGAACTTTTATTTCTACAAAAAATAACACCATGACAGTTCTGCTGAAAACAGCGTCAGTCCGGGTTAGTTCCATTCAAATCATGCAAGTTAGAGTCCAAAACAAGGGCAAAAGTGTTTGGAAAAGTAGATACGACGGAGATGTATCACGCAGCCATGCGACTGAACGGTGAACTCAAAGGTGAACTCCTTGCTGAAGTCCATATCTAGCAGGCTCACCCTTCGGATCTCCATTGGTGTCTCTTCAAGTGAACGAGTGGGTAGGCTGCGGCAACAGTTTGTTTTTCAGCTCTTGGGGAACTAGATTCAACAATAAACTGAGTGTGTACAGGCGACAACAGTTACTACCCCTCCCTCGCCTGCTACACGCCCGGTAGAACATGCACCCTTAGCGAATTCTGATACGTCTCCAACGTATCTACGTTTCCTAACGCTTTTCCTCTTGTTCTGGACTCTAATTTGCATGATTTGAATGAAACTAACCCCGGACTGACGCTATTTAAAGTAGAACTACCATGGTGTTGTTTTTGTGCAAAAATAAAAGTTCTAGGAATGGAATGAAATTTAGTGGGGATTTTTTATATCAGTAAAGAGATTTCTGGAGCCAAGAGATACCAGAGGGGGCACCTAGGTGGGCACAACCCACCAGGGCGCGCCTGCCCCCCTGGCGCGCCTAGGTGGGTACTGCCCACTTGGTGGCCCCGCTAACCCTAAAACCGACTCTATAAATCCCATTATTCTAGAAAAAATCAGTGAGAAAGAATTATTGTGTTTCATGAGATGGAGCCGCCGCCGTCTCCTGTTCTTCATCAGGAGGCCAGATCTGGAGTCCGTTTGGGGCTCTGGAGAGGGGGATCTTCGATCTTCGTCATCACCAACACATCTCCATTGCCAATTCCATGATGCTTCCCACCGGGAGTGAGTAATTCCTTCGTAGGCTCGCTGGTCGGTGAGGAGTTGGATGAGATTCATCATGTAATCGAGTTAGTTTTGTTAGGGCCTGGTCCCTAGTATCCACTATGTTATGAGATTGATGTTGCTATGACTTTGCCATGCTTAATGCTTGTCACTTTGGTCCCGGGTGCCTTGATTTCAGATCTGAACCGTTTATGTTATCACCTTTATATCCATGTTCTAGATCCGATCTTGCAAGTTATAGTCACCTGCTACGTGTTATGATCCAGCAACCTCGGAGTGACAATAGTCGGGACCACTCCCGGTGATGACTGTAGTTTGAGGAGTTCATGTATTCACCGTGTGTTAATGCTTTGTTCCGATTCTCTATTAAAAGGAGGCATTAATATCCCTTAGTTTCCAATAGGACCCCGCTACCACGGGAGGGTAGGACAAAAGATGTCATGCAAGTTCTTTCCATAAGCATGAATGACTATTTACAGAATACATGCCTACATTATATTTATGAACTGGAGCTAGTGCTTTATCGCCCTAGGTGATAACTGTCTCATGATGAATATCATCCAATGAGTCTCGGATCCAATGCCTACAAATTTATCTTATATTGTTCTTGCTAAGTTACTACTATTGCTACTGCTATCGTTACTGTTACAATATCACTGCTATCACTGTTACCGTTACTGTTGCTGCCACTACTATCATCAAAACTATCATATTACTGTGCTACTAATCATTTTGCTGCAGATAATTAATCTCCAGGTGTGGTTGAATTGACAACGCAGCTGCTAATACCTTCAAATATTCTTTGGCTCCCGTTGTGTCGAATCTATAAATTTGGGTTGAATACTCTACCCTCAAAAACTGTTGTGATCCCCTATACTTGTGGGTTATCAAGACCTTTTCTGGCGCCATTGCCGGGGAGCATAGCTATATTTGTTGAGTCACTTGGGATTATTATCATATTATCACTATGAAGAATCTGAAGGATGCTAAGACTAAGATTTTTCCCTCAAAGACGAGGGGAGGTAAGGAACTGCCATCCAGCTCCGCTTTAGAGTCACCTTCTGTTATATGTAAACTTGCAACACCACAACATGCTATTAATTCTGATATGTCACAAGTTATTGATGATGCTACTTCTGCTATTAATGCTACTCATGATGTTGCTAGTACCTTGCTTGATGATGATGTGCCACTAGGTGAATTTCTTAATGAACAAATTGCTAGAGTAAGACAAGATGATACTGTTGAATCCGATGATGAACTTGAAACTGAAAATCTTGAAATGCCTACTAGAACTAGTCCTCCTAGATATGAATTGCCAAAGGTACCAGAAGGTTATACTATGAGTGAGGAGGCAGCTAGAGATATTCTTGCTTGTAAGGATAGAGATGATTTAGAGAAATTATTATGGAAGTATAAAGAAAGATCTCTGAATGCTAAAATGAAATGTGATCCTGAGTTTGCTACTTCACCTATTGTTATTGATGATAAGCATTATGAATTCTCTGTCGACCCAGAGTTAATCACTTTGGTTGAATCTGACCCTTTCCATGGTTATGAAACTGAAACTGTTGTGGCACATCTTACTAAGTTGAATGATATAGCTACCCTTTTTGCTCATGATGAGAAGATTCGCTATTACTATATTCTCAAGTTATTGATGTTCTCATTAAAGGGTGATGCTAAAGCTTGGTACAATACTCTTGCTCCTGGTTGTGTGCGTAGTCCCCAGGATATGATTTATTACTTCTCTGAAAAATATTTCCCTGCTCATAAGAAACAAGCTGCCTTGCAGGAAATATTTAACTTTGTGCAAATTGAAGAAGAGAGTCTCCCACAAGCTTGGGGAGGCTTCTCCAATTACTTAATGCTTTGCCTGATCATCCTCTTAAGAAAAATGAAGTACTTGATATCTTCTATAACGGACTAACTGATGCTTCTAGGGACTTCCTAGATAGTTGTGCTGGTTGTGTTTTCAGGGAATGAACTATTGGGCAAGCTGAGGAATTATTGAATAACGTATTGAAAAATTATGATGATTGGACTCCTCCTGAAACACCTATTAAACCCACTCCGAAGAAGAGGGGTATCTTATATCTCAGTCTTGAAGATATGCAAGAGGCAAATAAATCTATGAAGGAAAAAGGTATTAAGGCCGAGGATGTTAAAAATTTACCACCTATCAAAGAAATACATGGGCTTGAAGCACCACCACCACCCAAGGTGGTAGAGGTAAAATCTTTAAAGAAATTCAATGATAGTGATGATGCTCGTAATAAACATCCTAGTCAATGCCTTTATGAGTTTGATAATGACATTAGAAAGCAAGATCACTTCAGTACAAATGTTATGAAACAATTGAAATACAACTCTGATATGATTGCTCGCTTAAGTGACTTGTTATTTAGAATCTCAAGTGATGTTAGAGGTGTAGGAAAGCATGCTTCTATGGTTCAAACTCAATTATAACAAGTTGCTAAATCTCAAAGAGAGTTACTTGATGAAATGAACAATAATATAAGTGACTTTTCTGTTAGAGTAGCAACTAGAGGAGATAAAATGACTAAGGAACCACTTTATCCTGAGGGACATCCAAAGATAATTGAACAAGATTCTCAAAGGAACAACATCACTACACCTAGTCCTTCTAAAAAAAGAAGAAGAAAAATGATAGGACTTTGCATGCCTCTAGTGAACCTGAAATAGAAATCCCTCCTAATAATGACAAAGAAATTTCTATCTCTGATGCTGAAACTCAATCTGGTAATGAACACTCACCTTCTGATAATGAAAAAGATAATGATAAGGTTCATGAAGACACTCAACCTAATGATAAAGAACCAGACACTGATGTTGAGATAGAACCAGTTGTTGATCTTGATAACCCACAACCCAAGAATAAAGATATAATAAAAGAGACTTTGTTGCTAGAAAACATGGAAAGGAAAGAGAAGCATGGGTTCAAAAGCCTATGCCCTTTCCACCTAAGTCAACTAAAAAGAAAGATGATGAAGAATTTGAACATTTTGCTGAAATGCTGAGGCCAGTTTTTCTGCGAACTCGCTTAACTGATATCTTGAAAATGCCTCCTTAAGCAAAGTACATGAAAGACATCATCACCAATAAGAGAAAAATACCAGAAGCTGGAATCTCCAATATGCTTGCTAATTATATTTTAAAGATGGAGTACCAAAAAAACTTGGAGATCAGGGAATACCAACTATACCTTGCTCCATTAAAAGAAATTATGTGAAAACTGCTTTATGTGATTTGGGAGCCGGTGTTAGTGTTATGCCTTTCTCTTTATATAAAAGACTTGATTTGAACAAACTCACACCTATTGAAATATCTTTGCAAATGGCTGACAAATCAACTGCCATACCTATCGGTATTTGTGAGGATGTGCCCGTTGTTGTTGCTAATGTTACTATTTTGACTTACTTTGTTATACTTGAGATGCCCGAGGATGACAGCATGTCATTTATACTTGGTAGACCCTTCTTGAATACTGCAGGAGTTGTTATTGATTACAATAAAATCAAGGTCACTTTTCATATCAATGGTAAAGAGCATATGGTGCACCTTCCGAAGAAACAATTCCAAGTGAATGGTATTAATGTTATTGAAAAATCTCCGACAATCACTATTGGAAGTTTTCAACTGCCTCTACCTACTGTTAAAAAGAAATATGAAATGCTTATTGTTGGGGATATTCATATCCCCGTTGAGGTAACTTAGTGATTTATGAAAGTTCTTCGGTTTCATGCTAATCGAAAGTAGTTGTTAGTAAGACTTGATCAACCTTATTAATGGATCATTTTTGAGAGGTATGAAGTTGATGAATTTAGTAAGCACTACCTTCTGTCCCTACCTTTTGTTTTATCTTTTTATTAGTTAAATAAAATAAAATGCCATGCTTTTTCTGTTTTCTGAGTTTTCCGTGCAATAAAAAATTACCCAAAAATAAAAGTTCTCGGAATGCTCTGAAAATCTGATATGAATTTTTTCTGAATATTTCTGAATTTCTGGTGCAAATAATATCAGAGGGAGGCACACAAGGTGGGCACAACCCACCTGGGCGCGCTAGGATCCCCAGGCGTGCCCTGGTGGGTACTGCCCACCTGGTGGGTCCCCTCACTTCTTCTTCCCACATCACTCCATTCACCCAGAAAAAATCACTACCACTCTCTCTCTCTCTCGTGTTCTTGCCTCTGAAACTGCGGATTTTGATCTCTTTGATCGAAGCTCCATTTCCGAAACTGTTTGGGGATTTGTTGCTTGGTATGTGACTCCTCCATGTGTCCAATTAGTTTTTGTTTTAGTGGTTTATATTTAGAATAATTAGCTACTCTTGGTGCTGCTGTAGATGAGCTTGCATGTTGAATTCTTAGAGTTCTAAGTAGTTTAAATGCTTGCTAAGGCCTCTATACATCCCTATGAGTAGTTGCTATCATTCTTGTGAAGTTTTGTTAATAAATTTTCGTGACCAAAAATTTTCAGAAAATTGTATGCGAACATTATGAACTTCTTTGGAAGGAGTTCTTCGAGGAGGAGATCCTCAGAGGCATCTTCTAGCAGTAGCTCCATTCGTCGGTCCTATGCTGAACCAAGTGAAAGTTCCATTCGAAGTGCTACCACCAAAACATGCTTATGGCCGTGCAATGACTATATGGTGAGAGTGGGTATTAAGGAGGAATTTGAGCAATATGTTCACACTGCCGAGCTCGGTCCTTACATTGCATATAAGTGCGACCAACACCTCATCCTCACCGAATCATTTGCAAAAGAATTTAAATTCTTTCCCCGTGAGTCTAGGGTGTCATTTAAACTATATGAAAATCCATTTACTGTTTCTCTAGAGAAATTTGCTCACCTATGCAAAATCCCATTCTGGGGTTCACTCGATGAGCCAACCAGGGCTGAGTTTGAAACATTCCTGACTGGTTTTTGCTTTGGTGGAACTAGGGGAGTGATGCAAGGTAAGAGCATACATTTTCCTGCAATTCAGTACTTCGCATTATTTAATGGAAAATGTATTGTAGGAAAACAAGATTGTAGTACACTTTGTGCTCCCAATCTGAGCCTCGCCTCTTCGCTCTGTAAATACACAAATATTTCAGAAATCCTAGGGGAGATGTCAAAACACAATTCCAGCCGCCGCAAGTTTCAGAACCACGAGACCAATATAACACCATCACAGAGGGGTTCATCATTCTCATTGGTGCCTCTCCAATGATGCGTGAGTAGTCCACCATAGACCTACGTGTCCGTAGGAAGTAGCTAGATGGTTTTCTATCTCTCTTTTGATTCTCAATACAATGGTCTCTTGGAGATCTATTTGACGTAATGACTTTTTGCGGTGTGTTTGTTGGGATCCAATGAAGTTTGAGTTTATAATCAGATCTATATCCATGAAAGTTATTTGAGTTTATTTGATCTCTTATATGTATGATTACTTATAGCCTTGTATTTCTTCTTCGAATCTTTGGTTTAGTTAGGCCAACTAGATCGATTTTTCTTGCCATGGGAAGAGGTGTGATAACCCACAAGTATAGGGGATCAATTGTAGCCTCTTTCGATAACTAAGAGTGTCGAACCCAACGAGGAGCTAAAGGTAGAATAAATATTCCCTCAAGTTCTATCGACCACCGATACAACACTACGCACGCTTGATGTTCGCTTTACCTAGAACAAGTATGAAACTAGAAGTACTTTGTAGGTGTGATAGGATAGGTTTGCAAGATAATAAAGAGCACGTAAATAAAATCCAGGGGATGTTTAGATAAAGACACAACTAAGTTAGTTTTAGTAGAGAGATTTTGTCAACAAGAAAGTTATTTGTCCCTAGGCAATCGATAACAAGTACCGGTAATCATTCTTGTAATTTTATATGAGGGAGAGGCATGAGCTAACATACTTTCTCTACTTGGATCATATGCACTTATGATTGTACCCCTAGCAAGCATCCACAACTACTAAAGAACATTAAGGTCGTGAAACCCAACCATAGCATTAAGTATCAAGTCCTCTTTACTCCCATACGTCATACCCCACCTACTCGGGTTTAAGTTTCTGTCACTCCCGCAACCCACCGTAAGCGAACCATGAACATATTGCAACACCCTACAGCGTGTGCCCCTCACGTTTGCACGAGACGGGGGGCACGGTAGGACAGCACCATAAATAAAATATACAATCTTACCAACCAAGATCACAATTAACCCACAGGACAAAACTGATCTACTCAAACATCATAGGATAACCATAGATCATTGGGAAATAATATATGGAGTTGAGCACCATGTTTAAGTAGAGATTATAGCGGGGATAAGAGGTGTTACACCACTGCATAGAGGGGGAGAAAGTTGGTGTTGACAGTAGCAAGATTGTTGATGTAGATCGTCGTCACGATCCTAGCCCGGCGGTACTCCGGTGCCACTGGGAGAGAGGGGGAGAGAGCCCACCCTCCTTCTTCTTCTTCCTTGGCCTCCCCCTAGATGGGAGGAGGGTTCCCCCTCTGGTCCATGGCCTCCATGGCCGCGGAGGGGCGGGAGCCCCTCCGAGATTGGATCTCCCTCTCTGTTCTCTTCCATTTCGCGCTCCCCTGATCTGGCTGAAAACCGTTTCTTATATTCTGGGAGATCCGTAACTCCGATTGCACTGAGATTTTAACACGATTTTTTCCAGATATAAGCTTCCTTGCGCCCGAAGTACAGCTCCAACCGACATTCGAGGAGGGCACAACCCACCAACGCGCGCTAGGGGCCTCTAGCGCGCCCTGGTGTCTTGTGGGCTGTGTGGGCCTCCGTTTGCGATGATTCCAATTCCCAAAAATCACATATATTCCAAAATAAATCTCAGTGAAATTTTATTGCATTTGGACTTCGTTTGATATGGATACTCTATGATACAAAAAACATGCAGAAAACAAGAACTGGCATTGGGCACTAGATCAATAGGTTAGTCCAATAAATCATATAAAATTTGCCAAAAGTATGTGAAAGTGGTATAATATTGGCATGAAACAATCAAAAATTATAGATACGGCGGAGACGTATCAAGGTGCTTTGTGATGGGCTCGATCTTACGATGTCCTTTCCCAGTAACAGAAGGGGCAGCAAGGCACATATGTATCGTTGCTATTAAGGATAACAAGATGGAGTCTGTTCCTAGATGAATAGATCTTGTCTACATCATGCTGACGTTCTTATTGCATTACTCTATTTCTCCATGAACTTAATACACTAGATGCATGTTGGATAGATGCCGATGTGTGGAGTAATGTAGTAGATGTAGAATTGTTTCGGTCTACTAATCCTGGACGTGATGCCTATATAATGATCATTGCATGGATATCGTCATAATTATTTGATCTTCTATCAATTGCCCAACAGTAATTTGTTTACCCACCGTATGCTATTTTCTCGAGAGAAGCCACTAGTGAAATCTATGGCCCCCGGGTCTATCTTTTATCATATTACTTTTCGATCTATTTTTATTTGCTTTTATTTTCAGATCTATTATTCCAAAACCCAAAAATACCTTGCTGCACTTTTTCTTTCTTTATTTTATTTTGTGTTATTGTGAGATCTATTTATCGAAAATCATACAAACCAATCTATCTTTTGCCCGAGGAGGGATTGACAACCCCTCTTACGCGTTGGGTTGCAAGTATTTGTTCTTTGTGTGCAGGTACCATTTACACAGCTTGGCCTGGCCTCCTATTGGATTGATACCTTGGTTTCATAACTGAGGGAAATGCCTACCATAGTTGTACTACATCATCCCTTCCTCTTTGGGGAAATACCAACACAGTTTCAAGCAACATCATGTGCTTAAATGAAAAATGGCAAGCCCATTTTGAGCTTAACTATGAGTATGAGATATGATCAAGTGACCTCACTTGTCTCCTAAGTCGATGTACTCTAACATAGGTGACTATGTCGCCGACCATCTCTAGATGAAGTTCTCTAGTGTTCCCCTTCTTACTTGCATTTTCTTCTTGCTATTGTGTTTCCTTTTCTTTTAACAAAAAAAAACTTCATCTAGATCATTTTCTTTTCTATTTCTTTGTCATGTTCTATGTTTTTATTGATTGCAAACTTTATCAAATTCCTTGAAAATCTTTGTGAAATTTCTATTGCAAGTGAGCTGAGTTGACAAAATCTTTCCTCTGCACTGAACTCGGTTCCACCGATCCAAGCCTATTGGCCAGACCAAAGCACAAGTTCTACTTGCACAACAGTTCATCGGTTCTACCGAAACGGACTAACTCGGTCTCACCGGTGTGCACCTTTAGTGACTGTGCTATCTCAGGGTCACGGATTGAAATGGATCGACGCCACCGATTTCACTGCTGAGAAAACTTTTTGCCATCTTAAAGTGTTTATCTCTTATCAACTCCACTCAATGATTCTGTCCCTCTACCTGCATCTTAAGCTGCATTTTGCTTTGTTGTGACTCTCAAGGACCACACTCACTTGACTCATATCCATGAACATTTTCCTTCTCGGAAATTGATGTCAAAGGGGGAGAGAGAGAGAGCACATTAAAGCTCTTCTAAGAGAGATGCATTTTCATAAGAGGAGAGAATTCACATATCTTTAAGAGGAGAACGATATATTAGTCATTATTTTAGCCTTTAATTTGCTCTGAGCCTACTCTACTATAATATCCTTTTTGCTCTGACTTCATCTCGCCCTACCTACTCCCATTATCAAATGTTAGATTCAGGGGGAGAGCAAAACCTATGTATTGGGGAGAAAATCCCTTGGAATTTATTGCAAATCCTTAAAACTTTGGGGACATGTCTACATTCAAATGAAGTAATCACTATGTGGTACTCACCTATTACATGTCATCCTAGTCTTGGTACTCTTGTGGATCTTGATTTTTTTTCTTGCTTGAAGTTCTCTTGTGTTATTTAACCATGATTTCTCAAGTCTACTTCTTCAAGAGTCAGCTCAAGAACCACAAGGTAAGTATATGCATCACACTCATGTGCATGATGATCTCTTGCTTTTGCATGTTTGCAAGAGGGATTCATAAACATGTAGGTACATCTCGCTTCACTTCTTGCTCTCATGCATATGGCCAAGATACATGTAACTCATTACTTACTCTATCATGGTGTGCATTCACATGTTGTTCAATTCTATCATTACACGAGTGCATGCATGTAGGGGGAGCTCATGCAAGTTACATGTTCTTCCAAAGCTTTAATTACCATTCTTTATATCATTTACCTAAAGCTTTGATGTATGTTGTCATCAATTACCAAAAAGGGGAGATTGAAAGCACAAGTCTTCCCTGGGTGATTTTGGTAATTAATGTCAACATATCTCTTGTTGGACTAATATTTTTATCTAGTATATTTTAGATAAGTTCAACAGTGGCGTGGCAAGGACAAGAGGATGTGGGACCCCTTCAAAATGATGAGGACAAGGATTGGCAAAAGCTCAAGACTCTACAATTTTTAAGTGATCCAAGATCACATTGAGTCCATAGGAAAGCCAATATAAAAGGGGATGAGGTGTTGCTTAATGGTCCACTTGCTCAAGTGCTTAGTGCTATTGCTCAAAAACCCTCAGCCCCATTCTCTATCCAAACATGTCCAAACCCTAAACTCCAACTCGGCCCCACCAATACTTATCATCCGGAGCCATCAAGTTCATATTGACATAGCCATAGCCAAAACCCTAATGATTAGGTCACACTGATACGGATCTCGGTCTCACCGAGATGTTGCAATCGGTCACACCGAGTTGGCTTAACTGATTCTCTGTTGCTCATTGCATTCACTTTGGTCCCATCGAGATGAAGTTTCCCTAATCCATAGCACATCGATCCCACCGAGATTCATAACGTTCATATTTTTGTACAGATCGGTGCCACCGAGTTTTCTAATTGGTGCCACCGAGATGGATCAAAAGTGTGTAACGGTTGGATTTTGTGTGGAGGATATACATACCCCTCTAACCCCTTCTTCTCATAAGAGAGAGCCATCAGGACATGCCTACACTTCCACCATTCATTTTCTGAGAGAGAACCACCTACTCATGTGTTGAGATCAAGAGATTTCATTCCTACCATTTGAACCTTGATTTCTAGCCTTCTCCAAGTTGCTTTCCACTCAAATCCTTCTTCCACCAGAGCCAAATATGTGTGTGTGTGTGTGTGAGAGAGAGAGAGAGAGAGAGAGAGAGAGAGAGTTGAGTGTTGGGGAGACTATCATTTGAAGCACAAGAGCAAGGAGTTCATCATCAACATGTTGTCTATTACCTTTTGGAGAGTGGTGTCTCCTAGATTGGTTAGGTGTTGCTTGGGAGCCTCTGACATGATGTGGAGTTGAACCAAGAAGTTTGTAAGGGCAAGGAGATCGCCTACTTCGTGAAGATCTACCCGAGTGAGGCAAGTCCTTCGTGGGTGATGGCCATGGTGGGATATACAAGGTTGCTTCTTCGTGGACCCTTTGTAAGTGGAGCCCTCCATAGACTCGCACAACTGTTACCCTTTGTGGGTTATGGTCTCCATCGACGTGGACATATGATAGCACCACCTATCGGAACCACGCCAAAAATTCTCCGCATCTCCATTGCGTTTGCACACTCCATTCCCATCCCTTTACATTCTTGCACTTGCATGCTTTACTCTTTCCTCTGCTCATACTTTTGTTATGCCTGTGCAAAATGTATTGTGTGCCCATTAACATGTGATAAACTCCACCTTAACTTGAAGAAACTAAAAGCTACCACTTTTACTTGTTAAGGGTCTAATCACCCTCCCCCTCTAGAACACTCTTCTCGATTCTTTCACTCTTGCACTGCTAGCCACCGCTGCGGCTTCTTCCTTGATGCTCATGCTAACTGCTGCTACATGTTGTTGGCGCGGCTGCTACTGTCATCGGCTGCTACTGCTGCAGCTGGCCGTGGTCATGTCCAAGGCCGTGAGGTGTGTGTGTGCGCACTATTTGTGTGTGTTGTGTGTGTGGACGGCTATGCCACAGCCGTGTGTGGTGGGCCCTTGTTTAGTTAGGAATATATTATATTAGGATTAAAATTAGTGCTAAGTGAGTCTAATGGCAGATGACATGTGGACCACTCTTAGTTTAAATAAATAGCAACCTTTAAAAAAATGCCTAAGTCAATGACGTGTGGCCCCTACACTGTTCATATGTTTGACCAGTCAACCTTTGACTGGGTCAACCTAGCCCCACTGTCATATTGTGGCTAGAATATCACTAGGTGACAAAAGTATTTTATTGTTTATTTTCGAAATATAAATAAATCCAGAATATTGTTAAACTTTAAAAACTCATATAAAATAATCTATAGCTCGGATTAAAATAATTTATATATGAAAATGATCAGAAAAATATAACAATCCGAATATACCATCCACATATGTGTCACATGCCTCCAACACTGCAAACATGGAACCTTCCCATTCGGTTCATCTAACCGAATAATGCCTGGAGCTGGGAAAATACTCTCGAATATTTTCCCTCTTCTTTTAACATGTTTACTGATGCATTAGAGCATGTCACCCACACATATTGTTGTGCCATTGCATCTATGTTGTATTGTTAGCTCTGTTAATTATTGTTTCCCCCTCTGTTACTTCCTTTTCGGTAGACTCCGAGACCGCCGATGATCCGGTGGTTGTCTACTTCATTGAGGATCCAATTTCGTCTGCAGAGCTTCCAGGAAAGCAAAACTCCCTTGATCATTCCTATATCGCCCATTCTTTCTCTCTCATGCTTGCATTAGATTTTGCTACGGTTGTTTGGTAGCTCCTATTCTGATGCATCGCCTGCTTTTCTGACCTGTTGTTGTTAACTTACCTGCTATCCTATATGCTTAGTATAGGTTGGTTAGTGATCCATCAGTGGCCCTGCACCCTTGTCCGTGTTGCCATGCTTTGCTTCCGGATGACTCGATCAATGCGATCGAGGTGCACAGACCGACACATCATCAACACCCCCTTTAGTTGTTTGACTCTGCAATTACTATTGAGTGCCGAGGGTGATACCTTGAATCTCACTCTTGATGATATCTCTATAATGTAGCTATCGGTCATGGATTACTGAGGGTGATTCCTCATTCACCACTCCTGATGATGACTCTGTCATGTAACACGTCAAGTGTGAACCCTTCGAGGGTGATTCCTGCAAGGTCATCTTGATGGTTACATCGAGTAGGAAATCGAGGGTGATTCCTTAGATTCCCCTTGATGTTATGGACAAACGGATACCTTGACCTTCACCGTAGTCCTTTGTTGAAGTCAGGTCAACCCAAGGGTACCCACGAGAGTTATTGAAGTCGGGTTGGCCATGAGGGTACCCATGATATAATGACACGGCACGACCGGGCAGGCAGAGACCGCTGTTGAGAGGGATGGGCTTGGCCCTTGTCGTAAGTCTGCGAGATGGGGCGACAGGATCACTGATCGTTTCCGCGAGCTCCCTATACACTAACGGGTTTGGATATGTGATCTGACTAGGCCTCTGGCCTTTTCGCACTAACCACCATGCGATAATAACTATGGGCACTTGGCGTCGTACGTTTCTCCCGAAAGCTCTTCAGATGTCATAGTTCAGGGATGCGGCGTGGAGACTAGCAGATATCCTGCAGATCAGGTGAAGCTAGACCGCCCATGCAATGTGCAGGAGTGCTTAGGGTGAGCGGTCGAACTACCATTCACACTTAGGATGTAGACTGGCGTGCTAACCTCTTTGTTGAGCCTAGGTCGGACTACGACGTGTCGATCAGCCGAGGCCAGGCATGACTCGAAAAGGTGTGTCAGGCCAGAGTTAATCGAGCGTGATGGGTAAGTTGGTGCACCCCTGCAGGGAAGTAATCTATTCGAATAGTCGTGTCCATGCTAACTGACACTCGGAGTTGTACCCTGATCTACTACAACTAGAAATGGATACTTTATTGAAACTTAAATGATGTTCTACTCCGGGATCGCTTTCTCACAGGGTAGTCGAGGAAAGATCTCATAGCATTGTTGAAATATGTATGTTACTATATATTATATATAAGCTCCTCTCTTTTATTGATGCAAGATGATGGCCACAGATGATTAGTCTTCGATAGGATGAGCTTCTCCCCCTTATTTTGGCATTTCTGTAGTTTAGTCCACAGATATACCCCATTCCTTTGATACCGATGCATATGTAGTATAGATCTGATGTAAGTCTTGCGAGTACTTCGAATGAGTACTCACGATTGCTTACTACGTGGAGACCGTTGACCAGGAGTAGTTAGGAGGTCCCAAGCAGGAGGCCTGCGCCTTTTCGATCTAGAGTCGTTGTTTGTTTTCGCCTTCTTAAGGCACCTTTGTATTTGTCTGTAGGCAGGCCTAACTCTTGATGTAATTTTGGGTCTTGCGACCCTGGCTTGTAAAATATTGTTTCTCTGTTTAATTTTTGAGTCGTAGAGTTATGTTGTGATATTATACCGTGAGTCTCTAATCTTGATTGTGCCTGCTACGTGGATGTTTAGTGCATGATTAATTTCGGGGCTTCACACAATCGAGGAGAAACCTTTTCATAGCCAAGACCTCCACCCAAGCCACAGAGGAACAAACCGGTGACCCTGCCGACCCAACCCAAGAACCGCCAAAGAAGGTTAGAAGATTTTTATGCGGGAAGAAGTGGGAGAGGAGAGGGGGAAACGAGAAGGTGCGGCAGCCAAGCTGACAGGGAGGTTCGAGGACATCTTAGCGAAGAGGGAGGAGGCATGCATGAAGCGCTTGCACATCAAGGAGGAGGAGATGGCGGACAAGTTCAAATTGTTGATGGAGGCCACGGACAAGAAGCTCAAGCTCGAAGAGAGGAGGACCATGATCAAAGAGAGGAAGGCCGCGCTCGAGGAAAAGAAGATGCAGATCTCCGCCAATGCGGAGGATGCCAAGATGTTGTCCTTGAATGTGGCCTCTTTGGATGCCGACACAAGAATGATCGTGCAATCTATTCTCTACCGGATGTTGAAGTGGCAGGAAGATGAGTTGATAGCGACTGACAATGAGGACGCGATGCAGTCTTCCTACGCGGCGACGACAACACCTTGATCGGGGAGCAGATGGCTGGGATTGCCAATCCGGTAGGGTGGTAAATTGCACGAACTCCCAAATTGATATTCTTTTGGATCCGGGCATGTAAAAATAAGCATACTTGTCTTTTTTGTTGTTGTAAGCGGACATGAGATCTGACGCTGGTGTGATCCGGCGTGTTGTGTGATCGGACTAAATTTGAATTTCAAACTGCCTCTTAGTGACGGACAAATACATGATAGCATTGGATGGCGGCCTCCTGCAACCGTGTCCGTGGACTGGTTCCCTGGCTGCGGATGGATGCCGGAGGAATTTTGTGGGTCGGTGTTGGAGATACACTAACATTAGTTTGTTGGGTGGATTTGAGAGGGGTAGAGAAGGGGAAGAAATGGTCGAGGCACCAAAATGTTGCAATGATGCTCGATGCGTCCATTCCAACCTAGACACCTGGTCAGGAGCTGGGCATGGTCGTGCGCGATGACTTGCAACGGCACGATCTGGCGTCGATCGGACGGTTATCCAGGAGATTTGTGCGAGGAAACGTTTTCCATTTTTAAGTAAATAAACTGGAGGGATAGATGGTTTTCCTGACATCGCTCTCCTCCCCCCACGCCGACCATGGACGCCGATCTCCGCCGCCACCGACGCGAGCTGACGTCAACGCGTCGGAAATGGTGGTCATGGGGCGTGTTCGTGTACCGCTTCGCTCGCCCCGTGTACCACAGAGGACGACCGACCCTGGTACTCGAGCGTGCTCCCAGGACGCGTGCCATGGCGGGACTAGGTTGCGGCTCGAACCCGGTCCAAGTGGGACTGCCTGCGCCAGAGCACACAACTAGGGTTACGGAGGGGATAAATCCTCCCTCGCCCACAACCCCCACCTCCCATTCCAGATCTTGATCTCCTTCTTATCCACTTTTGGGAGGCCCCTAGGGTTTCGACCTCGTTTGGCTGGTGGGAGGGGAAAGTGAGGCGAGACCATAGATCCTTCACTCAGGTTGTTGCCTCTCCACCAAGAGTGTGTTCGTCTGCCGCAGCTATGGCAGATCAAGGAGCGGAGAACCGTGACCACTGCCTGGATGGCTTCGGGGCGGGGCGAGCCGGGCATGGTGCTGGTCGCTTCGACCAGGGCGCCGGACGCGGTGGTGTCGTGGGCAGCCGCAACATGGTGTGGACACGCGACATCGAGGAGGGTAGCGAGGACTCCACCAACATGGACCATGGTCGCACAAGGTGGGAGGCTGCAGCCATGGAGACGCGGAGCGACGACTCTCAAGTCAAATGGTGGGGCGACAACAACCAAAGCAAGGCAGACGTGGGGAACTCAGGCCAGTGTCCGCAACAAGATCTTCGTCCCCAACAGGACACGCGTCCGCAACAAGATCGTCGTCTACAGACTCTGGGAAGAAGGACTGCCCCCACTAGTGGGTGGCGCTGAGGTTTGCATCACTTGCAAAGAACCAGGGTATGTGCCCATGTGTTGTCCTCGTGCTGTTTTATGGTAGATGTGGTTTAAATGGACATCTTGTTCCAATCTGCAATATTGTACTTCCTTGGGAATGTGTGGCTCCGATGTGTAGATTTCAATCTAAGGGGAAGGGATTTTTTTTATATACATGATTCCTGTACACCTAATCAGAACACAGATAGGAACAAGTTTATTGTGATCATAGTGGTTGAGGGGCAGGCTACTGGCAGATAGTTAGATGAGTTCTTTAATGCTTGCATTAACACAAATTAGAAATGCTCAGGTAGATCGATTGGTCTTAATACTTTTGGCATGAGATTTCCTTCACCCAGGGATGTTGACAAAGCTTACTTTGCTCAAACTATGAACATTAAAAGTTGCGGGGCTGTTGTGAGTCTTAAAAAGTGGTCTGAATCTATGGGTGCCAAGGGTGTACTCAACATTGCTTGGGTCAATGTTAGCAACATCCCTCTGGATAAAAGACATGAAAGAAATATTGCATATGCTGGGTATTTGGTTGGTGTCACCTTACACATTGATAAAACTACTGTTAACAGACTCGAGTCGATCGGAATTAAGCTGGGGTGTAGAGATGCTGAAGATATCCTGGCTAAGGCCAAGGGGGTGTTGGGTGGTCATATTTATGATTTTTTTTTCTATTCAGTGGACAAAAATATTGTGAAAAATCCCCCATAAAGAAATAATTATTGTGTCCTAGGATGCTGACAGGGGGATCTCTCCTAAAAGGATCAGACTCATCTGACAATGTGCAAACTAATGGACAAGGGGGCTCCTCCCCCACTTTGGAAGAACTTTTCTTCTCCACCCAATTCAGTTGGGAGAAAAGCAAGTTTGACTATTGTAGTGGAAACCTTAGAAGAGAAGGGTGAGGTTGATAAAAAGCAAGGGGACAGTGAAGAATTTTTTTGAGGAAGAAAGCGAGGAGATTAGCAATGATCTACTTATTGATATTTTAGTTGCGGAAAATACAAGAGATCAGATGGAGGGAGTGGGGTCCCCTAAAACTCTGTCATATGAAAAAATTGTGGTGAACTCTATGAAGATCATACCCAGTACTCCGGTTAACAAACAACTTACATCATATCTAGAGGCTATGATGGGACAACCCCTTGTCACTGAGCTACCTCCCAATGACATAACTTGTCAGCAAGTCACATCATTGTACTCTATACAATCTCCTGATACATCTGGGAGGAAAATGTGGATGTTATTCCTACTCCACCTGTGGTGGAAGAAGTGCAGTTCAGTCAGAGGACAGCTGGTGTTAATATTGAACACATGGGAATTCAGGCTAAAAAATGACTAAGATAAATCTTCAAGGTAATGAAAAAAACCCGAATTCCAATTCTTTTGAGATCCTTTCCAACTTAGAAATTGTATCTACTACTTCGATGATGGGTGTTGATATTCCTGACAACAACTTTACTGTGGTTGATGTGATTAGGGAACTGCAAAAATCTAGGGCTAATATAGCTGAAAAGACTGAGAATGTAGAGAAACAACAAGATAAGATTTTGTTTATTACCAACGCTGCCGGGGATAAATCTCCCTTAAACATATAATGGATGAGGGATGGTGAGATTGACGATGATGATTTTTCTATTGTAAGATCTAGAAGGAAGGAAAAAAACAAGGTAAATGTGGTAATATCCAAACCTATGACTAGAAGTCAGGAAAATAAAGTGGGTTTTGATGCAGGTATGACCATGCCTCCTGGTAAACCTAACAGCAAAACTCACTCTCCAAAATGCAAGAAAAAAATGCTTAGTCTCTTTTGGAATGGTAGGGGTGGGGAAGAAGGGTATGGCAACTTATTTATCTGACTTGATTAGAGAGTATTATTTAGATTTTATTGGTATCCAGGAAACAATGAAGAAGGATTTTTCCTCTAAGTTCTTGAGGAAATTTGATCCAGGGGAGTGTTTTGTTGGAATTGGATTCCTGCGGTTGGTAAATCTGGAGGTATTTTGTGTGGTGTTAAACATGATACTTTTGATATTAGGTCCTGCAAGGCAGGAAAATATGTTATGAAACTTGAGTTATGGGATAAAAGTAAAAAAAGGAATTACTGTGTTCTTGTAGTGTATGGATCTGCACATGAGGAATATAAAGTGGAGTTCTTGACTGAGCTCTCTGACATGTGTAGCAATATTGCATGCTCCTATATTGTCGGAGGTGATTTTAATATACTTAGATATGTTAGTGAGAAGAACAAGAAAACTAGAATAAGTCACTCTTCTGATCTCTTTAATTCTCATCAATTCCTTTTGTCTAAGATAAGTAGACATGAATGGTGGTATATATACTTGGTATGATAATCAGCAAAATCCTCCCCTTAAAAAGTTGGGTAGAATTCTTATGTCCAGTTCTTGGGAAAGCCAATTTCCTTTGACTTTTATTAGAAAGCTGGTTAAACAAATTTCACATCACTTCCCCCTGATTCCGAATACTGAACATTTTATCCCTACTCATATGCAGAAAAGATAATTTAGATTTGATCTGAATTGGGTCAAGAATCCTGATTTTGTTCCCTTAGTTGCTAAGGTGTGGATGAAACCTGTTAAATCCAATGATCCCATTGATATTTTGAACATTAGTTGAAGAGATTTAAGAAAAAAATTAAAGGCTGGGGTCCAACATTTTTGGGAAAGAAAAAAGAGGAGAGAACTAAGAGAGGAACTAGAGCATCTAGAGAAACTAGAAGAAACAAATGTGCTATCTCCTGAATTACACTGTTGAAATTTCGGTGGATCTTTATAATCTCCTTGTTGAAGAGGAAATTGCTTGGTTGCAAAAGTCTCATGAAAGTTGGTTGTTGAAAGGAGATAGAAATACTGACTATTTCCATAGAATAGTGAATGAGGGGAGACGGAGAAATACTATTTTGTCTCTTAGTTGTGGTGATGCGGTGATAGAGGGGACAAAACATTTACTGAAACATGCTACCGAATTCTACAAAGACCTTTTTAGGCCTGCAACCGGGAATCTTTGGAAGTTGGGTGAAAAGGGGGAACCAAATGAGAAGTTGTCAGATATTGATAATTTATTCTCACTAGACCCTTTTCTAAAATTGAAATAAAAATGCTCTCTTCTATATGAAACCAAACAAAGCACCGGGTCCAGATAACATTCCTATTGAGTTTTTGCAACATTGTTGGGAGATTGTCAAGGGTGAGGTGATGCTTTTATTTGAGTGATTTCATAATAATAAGCAGGATGTGCAACACTTGAACTATGGTATTATTACACTTCTTCCTAAAGTTGTTGGTATGAACAAAATTCAACAATTTCGCCCGATATGTTTACTTTGTTGCATCTATAAGCTGATTACCAAAGTGCTTACTATTAGAATGGAACCTTTTGTTGATATCCTATTCAGTCGACACCAGAATGCTTTTATCAAAAAGCACGATATCATGGATGGGATTATGTCCCTGCATGAAATCCTCAACCATACTTATGCTAGGAAAAAATCTGGTATTGTTCTCAAACTAGACTTTGAGAAGGCGTACGGACAAAGTAAACAGGGAATTATTGCTGGATTGCCACAAAATGAGAGAGTTTCATCCGCAATGGATTGAATGGGTTAGAAAAATCATATTAGGAGGCACGGTTAGTGTGAAACTTAATGATGAGATTGGTCCCTGCTTCCAAAGCTCGAAAGGGGTGCGCCAGGGGGATCCATTCTCCCATTTCCTTTTTAATCTTGCTGCAGACTGCCTGACTAAAATGGTACTTAAGGCTCAACAAAATGGCTTGCTTAAGGGTTTAGCGGATGACCTGATTCCAAAGGGGTTAGCCATTTTACAGTATGCGGGTGATACAATTTTATGCTTTGAAGATAATCCTATAAATGCACTTAATATCAAGTTGCTCTTATATCTTTTTGAAATCATGTCTGGGCTGAAAATCAATTTCTTGAAAAGTGAGATTTTTCGGTTTGTGTTGATGATGGTACTATGCAAATGAACGACGAAATGTTTAATTGCCAAATAGGTTCTTTCTACCTAAAGTTGCTGGTGCGAATAAAATTCAACAATTTCGCCCGATATGTTTACTTTGTTGCATCTATAAGCTGATTACCAAAGTGCTTACTATTAGATTGGAACCTTTTGTTGATATCCTGTTCAGTCGACACCGGAATGCTTTTATCGAAAAGCGCGATATCATGGATGGGATTATGTCCCTGCGTGAAATCCTCAACCATACTTATGCTAGGAAAAAAATCAGGTATTGTTCTTAAACTAGACTTTGAGAAGACATACGACAAAGTAAACCGGGAATTCTTGTTGGATTGCCACAAAATGAGAGAGTTTCATTTGCGATGGATTGAATGGGTTAGAAAAATCCTAGTAGGAGGCACGTTTAGTGTGAAACTTAATGATGAGATTAGTCCCTACTTTCAAAGCTCAAAAGGGGTGCGCCAGGGGGGATCCATTCTCCCATTTCATTTTTAACCTTGATGCAGACTGCCTATCTAAAATGGTAATTAAGGCTCAACAAAATGGCTTGCTTAAGGGTTTAGCGGATGACATGATTCCAAATGGGGTAGCCATTTTACAGTATGCGGATGATACAATTTTATGCTTTGAAGATAATCCTATAAATGCTCTTAATATCAAGTTGCTCTTATATCTTTTTGAAATCATGTCTGGGCTAAAAATCAATTTCTTGAAAAGTGAGATTTTTCGGTTCGTGTTGATGATGATACTATGCAAATGTACGCCGAGATGTTTAATTGCCAAATGGGTTCTTTCCCTAGTAAATACCTAGGAATGCCCGTTAGCTATGCTGGTTTGCAATGCATTGATTGGCTATTTGTTGATGATAAAATCATTGACCGATGTGATAATTGGATTAGTGAAGTGCTCTCTATAGGAGGAAGGCTTATAAAAGTGAATTATGTGATGTCACATGTCCCTACTTTTTACATGTCTATGATCTTGCTAAATAAAACCACTTTGGAGAGGTGGCACAAACCTAGAAGAAAAATTTCCTGGCATAGTAAAGGGAAGAAAGGGTTCTCATATGGTAAAGTGGAGTCGTATTTGTAGATCCAAGAAGAAAGGGGGCCTTGGGGTGAAGGACTTGAGAAAACAGAATATAAGTTTCCTGGTGAAGTGGTGGTGGAAACTTGATAAAAATAAGGGACTTGCAAGATATTGTTAAGGCAAAATACTTGAAAAAAAATCCTCTGTCGTTGTGGTAAAATCAAAAGTTAGTGACTCGCCATGTTAGAAATCTCTTTTGAAAGTGAAGGACTTTTATATGATGGGCAGAGGGATCAAACTAAATAGTGGGGATGTGGCTAGACTCTGGTTGGATGAATTGGAGGATATGATTCCTTTTAAAGAGAAATTCCCTTTGCTGTTTGAAATATGTGTTGAACAAACCTGTATTGTTGACAAAATTGGGTCCTTGAACCAGATTTCCTCTTTTAGGAGAAGGATGTCTCCTGAGATGATGGAACAGTGGGAAGAAATGAAAAATGATGTGTTAATGCTAAGACAAAATGAACTTCCCGATGAGGCGTATTGGAAACTAGACAGTTCAAAAAAGTATACCACAAAATTTAAGTATAGATGGCTGGAGAGAGACCTAGCTGGTTCTAACTTCAAATGGATTTGGGACGCCCAATTACCTCTTAAGATTCAAATTTTATTGTGGCAAGTATGTCAGAATGTTATCTTAACTAGAGACAACATGAAAAAAAGGCTATGTGCAGGGGACCTGTCGTGGAATTAACACGTCAGATGTCCTCATGAAAGGACTTAGTCGTGGAGCCATCACAACGGGTTAGCTTGAAGGGGTTAAACCAGATAAGGGACACGAGAGTTTATACTAGTTCAGCCCCTTCGATGAAGGTAAAAGCCTACGTCTAGTTGTGATGGAATTGATTGGGTTTCGATGACCAGGGAGCGAAATATGCTTGCCTGAGTCTCGAGCTGTTGTCTGTTGTTCCTGAACCGCCGTCGGGTCGTCCCTTTATATACACAGGTTGACGCCCGGTCGGTCTACAGAGCCCCAAGGCCGACTCATACAAAGTGTCCGGCTCGGTCTCTCCTTTCCTAACTTATATTACAAGTTACGTAGTCATGTCAGTTTACCACTATGGGCCCTAATCCGCCTTTGGGCTTCGGGCCTCTAAACTTCATTTAGTAAAGCGCCATCTTCTGGATCTTCATGGGCTTCAGCATAGTCGAGGGTGAACCGGGCCCTCCTGGCCGGTTTACACTCAGTATCTATATCCCCAACATTAAGCCCCAGATTGATTTGAACTTGTTCATGTCAATCTTCAGTACTTCAAAGATATCTTGTAGGCGTCCTCTTGTATTTTCGTAAACCGCCATATTGTCTTCTCCTGTAAATTTTGTAAAACCGCCATGGCATCATCTTCTGAACACAGCAACAGTCCATCATGACATCATCTCTGTATAAAAAGATTAAAAAGATTCCCTTAACTTAATGGTTATCCCGAAAATCGAGGCGACAGGCGCACCCATTCTGCCGTTTCAGGCTCCTTGATTCTCGCGCCTGCCACTTATTCTTTCCTCTGTAAATAAGGCCCGATGGCCCTTCTCTCTTTTTCCCTTCTGTGCCTTCTTCCTCGCGACGCCCAAGCTCTGAAGCTCCGCCGCCGTCCGCGACCCTTGAGAACTGCATCGACAAAGGCCGCTGCATCAACCTGAAACGGATCAGAAACTTGTCGCACCCCTCCGTAGTAAATCTGCAGTGGTAAGTTTCCTCTTTCCTTCTTTAGATCTGTGTTTAGGGTTCACGAGTTCATCTGTACAGTTCTTCGTTCTTCCTCCTCAATTCTTCGTCATTCCTTCTGCCGCGGTGGTTTTGATCCAATAGCAGTGTAGATCTCATGTAGTAGTTACTCCGCATCCGTTTTTAATGCTAGCAGATCTTCCATTTCTTCTGTAGAGTACACGACCTTCCCTGTTCTGCTTAGCGCCTTTAGAGATCACAGAAAAAATTTCTTTACGGATGTGTGGTAGATCCAAATAAATTTGATCATTGTGTGAAACCTGTTTCTGTCAACACTTAGCAGAAATTTTGAATCCTGGCCCTTCTGCCTATGGGTGGTTTTAACCTTTGATAGCCAATCCGCCATACATCATTAGCCCTCTCTTAAACCGCCAACTGAGCCTTGCATAGTAATCTTCCGGTTTAACACTGAATTGTACACATGTAAACCGGCATTTGTTTTTCCTTTTAGTTCCCCCCTTCCGGGATGATGAAACAATTCTCTGCTTGTAATTGGGTTCCGTCCCGGATCACGGAAACACAAATCAACGGTTATGTCACCACTAGTGCTTTAGCCTCAAAAAGGGTTCTCCACTGGCGAGTTCCGGAATCGGAATGTCCACCTGAACCTCAAGAAGGAGAGGTGATTGTTTTTATGCAACACTTAGACCGGGGATTCAGTCCGCCCGGATCAAAAAATTTCCGGGATGTCCTCGCAAGCTTCCAACTCCATCCGCAAGATATTGGTCCAAACTCTGTGTCCAATATATGCAACTTTCAAGTATTCTGCGAAGTCTATCTTCAAGAAGAGCCAACCATGGAGCTATTCCGGGACTTCTTTCATCTAAACCGCCGTACAGAATTCTCAGATGGTCCCAACACAGAGCTTGGCGGCGTTTCAACTCAGAAAAGGAAAGAAGTTGACTTCCCTCATGCAAAACATCATAGCCATCCTAAAGATTGGAATCAGACCTGGTTTTACTGCCGGAACACTACCCCTGACGGAGAAAATCCTTTGTCGGGTTATCGCCCTCACTGGCTTAGCAACGGCCACCCATTACCTTCATGCTTGACCGCCGCAGAACGGAAGAATTTTTCACCTCAACTCGCCAAGCTCCGTGCCCTGATGGCCAACGGTTTGACTGGCATTGATCTTGTCCGCTGCTGGGTTTCTTGGGGCATTTTACCTTTAAGCCGCCGCCCCGGATTGATGCATGAATATACTGGTGATGTCAAAGACCCTCAACGATATCACGAAATAGTAATGACCGATCTTGAAGTTACTGAATTGGTGAAGAAAATGCTTGATGAACCGATCTCTGCATGCAGCCAAACCGGGTTGGCTCCGTTTTGCGTCTCCAATAAACCGCCAGCGGTAAAGTTCATCTGAATACTTTACTGTTTTGCCTCCGTATTAACTGTGTACTAACCTTTCCTTGTCTTAATTTAAGGCTAACAACTCCTTTTGGAAACGGACTAAACCGGCCCGGGCTCCTCGTGCAAAGACCAAGGCCACCAAGAAAGCTGGCAAGAAGAAAACCACCGAGTCTTCTGATCCCCCAGAAGATGAGGAATCAGACGTTGAGGTAGAACTTGACTCACTTGGTTCCTTTTTCGTACATCTTATTGACAATGACTATTCCCAGGACGATGCTCAGGCCAGCCATGCAGAACATGTTGAGGTAATCCTTCTTTCTTCCGATTCAGATCTTGTACCGGTTCAAAGAATTCGTCGCACAGTCCGGAAAGTAAAACAATCCCACCTCCTTGCTCATTTGGATCCAAAATTTTCTTTGAAGACACAGCAAGTTGAAGAGCGTCGCACAACCCGGCATAGTGGTCAACAAATCACTTCGTCCGGTTTAGCCGACACGCCAACCCAGAAATGTCGTCCAGAGGTGACTTGTTCTCCTGAAAAACATTACCCTTTGAAAGGTTTCTTCTGATGCCCTCTCAATTCGTCTGACCCGAATTACCAGGCCTCTTCCAACTCGTCTGGCGGTTCATCAACCACTCAGCTGCCTCCTCTCAAAGTCGTTGTTGGGTAAGTACATTACTCCTCAACTTGTTTCTTCATGTGTTGGTTTATCATTATTCTAATCCTTTTGATGTTGTAGCGCCAAGGCTTGATTAAGCAAGAAAGCCAAGACCAGCGACCCTACTGATGAAGTTGACCCGGAGAAGACTCCAGAGCATCATGGCGAAGATCCTGAAATTGCCATAGACAACTCTGCTGAGCAAAACCAAGAGGCTGATGCTAACCCGCCAGAGGTTGAACCGAATGTAGAGGTTGATACTTCACATCCTCCTACTCCTCCAAGTCCAACTGTTGAACAACGGGATTCAACTGCGGATCCGCCAAGCCCTGCCAACAAACCGCCGAGCCCTGCTGCCAAAGCGCCAAGCCCCGTGAATGTCAATCCATCAGGCTCGGCCAAAGATGATGATGTTGTTGTTACTGGCACTGGGTATACCGCCCCTGGTAATCCGGTTGCTCTATCAAAGCATACCGCCAAGGATGAATTCACTTCTATGAGCAAGGGGAAGGGGAAGACTGATTTGTCAGCTTATGTCGATCTCTCTGCTCAAGACCTTCACTCCGGCTTCTTGAACCGGCTTTACACCAGCCGTGATTACGAAGCTGGTTTAGTAAACCTGATGAAGGAGCGCTACGAGGTAAACAATTTGATCTTTGTTCTGTACCTTCATTGTATTGTAGCCCCCAAGGGCCGGCTTGTCTTTAGAAAGTCAAACTGGGACTTTGTATACTCCATATTGTACTTTATGAAACTTCCTTGTGTATTTCTGATCAAACACACATTAGCCCCCAAGTGCCATGATTAAAACTTGTATTAATCCTTGGGACTTCAATAACCAGCAGAAAAATAATCCGCATTAGCCCCCAAGTGCCAAGTGTATAACTGGTTATATGCTTGGGACTTTGACAAAGATATTGACATGCTCTTTTTACTGTTGCAGAGTGAGATAAACCAACAAGTCTTACAAATTGCTGACCTTCAAGAAAATCTAAAATCCCAACAAGCAGAAACCACCAAGGCCAAGGATGAATTGAAAACCTCCTTAACCACCATGGAGCAGCTCAAGGAATGGTTCAAGTCTGAGCGAGCCAACTGGGATACCGAAAAGGTCGGATTGCTGAAGCGGGCAAAAAACGCCGAATCAGCTCTTAAACCGGTGACAGAAGAGCTTACTGGATTAAAGCGCCAAGTCAATGCCATGACCTCTGCAATATTTGGTAAGCACTGTTTGCCAAGGCTTTATGAATATTTCGCTTTGAAATTTCTCCGGTTTAACATGAACTTCTTAAACCGCCATAGGTAGTCGCATTGCTCATCTGGGTTCTGATATGCGGAAGAAACTCAAGGCCGCGTATACGCTGATTGAACAGCTGTATACCAGCGTCCAACGGGTTATCTGCGCCACTTCTTATGACAATGCGGCTCCAACACTGATCAAGGACATGCTGGACCGGCTATCTATGATGCCAGCACAGATAGAAGAGTTAAAGCGATTCGCTGCCCGGGCTGGCACTTTATTAGCACTGACTCGAGCCAAGGCATGGATAGCTGATCTTGATCCGGCTGATATAGCCAAGGGCTTCCCGAGTGAACAAGAAAACGGCGAAGTGTTTGACAATGACGCCCTCAAACGGGTAACAAGGGAGATGCGTCCTCTGGCGAGTCAGTTGGTAGAAGAGGCTAACCTGACGGTTCACCGGTCCTTCTACGACGCAAACAACAAACGGGTTGAAGCTGTTATTCCAGAAGTGCAGAACCTTGTTCCACCAATCCGTAAGCACACTTACGCCCCTGACATTGATCCGGCTGAGCTTATAAGTGAAGAGGCTGTCTTTCAGGCCTTAACCCAGATTGATTGGACCACCAATGACTTCCAGCCGGTGGATGGGGAGGAGGAGGCTGAACTGACGCTAGATGACCCATCTACTTCACATCAACCCGGCGATGAAGCTTAATCCGTCAAACCGGTTGATATGTCAGAAACTGTCCGTTGTGAAACAATTCCATATTTTGGGCCTCTGAGTGCCTTGTAATAGGGTAGCAAAAACTATTTTGATCTGTTGCCATCGTGCAGTAAGAGATACCTTATGTGATCCGCCATGTCAATGTCAATTTTTGTTCAGGTATCATAATATGCAACTCCTGTGTGTACATAAAAAGAAAAGGGTCCTGGCGGTTTACCGCCGGACGGGTCATAATGCCCAAGAAAAGGCCTGATTGATAATCAAACCGTAAAAATATGAAATGATTCATACCTGTGATGTAATATCCCTGTTTAGTTGGCTGGTCAACTTTGATTGTAACAAGGGTGAAAACCCAAACCTGAAATTCTTGTATAACTCCATCATGTATTGAGGTCATATAGGAAGTCATACCGGGTGATGATGCACACCAGATGATCAAAACTGGTGACAGGTAGTCAAAGCCAGGCCGGATTAACAAACTCCGGTTTAAGAATAAGGTCTGTCAACGTGTAGTTGCAAACCAAGCCGGTTTAAAGAATATCGGGCTAATAAAATGACTGACCAGGCCAAGAAAATCGGTTTAACATAAAATTCAGCAAAACGCAAATAAAACTGTGTAGTCGAGGCTTTTTGAGGGCTGCCAGGCCCAAATTCGAGGCTTTTTGTGGGCTGCCAGGCCGTTGAGTTGAACCATTTAACAAAGCCTTTTAAGATGGACCTCCAACTAACCAATCACCGTTTTAACTTTGACAAGTGCAGGGTCTCAATGAGAGTAACTGTCAAACGTTCAAAGGGCCGTGCCAGGATGACCTAGATAGGAGTGTCTTACTTGATGAAGGCAGGTTAACCCGGGCTTTTAGGTAAATATACCAGGCTTCCAAGCCGTGGGTCGATACCCAGCTACAAGGGTCCATTCAAACTCCTTGGTATTTGACACAAGGAGCCCCCAAGTAACGTGATGAGATGTGCTCATTGGGTGCCTATGTTTGAGTTGTGCATAGCAGCCAGACTCTCTTTGGCCCCTTGGGTGTGAAGCTCCCAAGCTATGTTGTGGCGTGATAGCCGGTTTAACAGGTAGTACTCCGCTTTGTCAGCTGAAGCCCCCATGTAACTCAAAGGATATTTGAGAAAAAACAGCAGAGGCCCCGCTTAGAGCAAGGATGCTGATTTATTTATTGATCATAATATATACATTGTCGAAATATGTACATAAGAAGAGCCTATGGCTCAAGTGTAATAAGGCTGGAGGAGAGCTATGTTCCATGGCCGCCAGGTCTCCTCCTTAGAGTTGCGTGAGTTGTCTCGAACGTCAATGAGGTAGTATGACCCGTTGTGCGGATTTTTGCTGACCACGAAGGGTCCTTCCCAAGGCGGGGATAAGTTGTGCATGTCAGTCTGATCCTGGATGAGCCGGAGCACCAAGTCACCTTCTTGAAAGGTTCGTGTCCTAACCCGGCGGCTGTGATAACGCCGCAGGTCTTGTTGATAAACCGCCGATCGAGCCAGAGCCATATCTTGTTTCTCATCTAACAGGTCCAGTGCCTCTTGGCGAGCTTGCTCGTTGTCCGCTTCAACATAATTAGCAACCCGGGGCGAGTCATGACGTATATCACTTGGGAGAACTGCCTCGGCCCCGTATACCATAAAGAAAGGCATGTAACCTATTGAGCGATTGGGGGTGGTGTTGATACTCCACAACACAGAAGGTAATTCTTCCACCCAACAACCCGGCGTCCGCTTCAAGGGAATCATGAGCCGGGGTTTAAGACCCTTCAAAATTTCTTGATTAGCTCGCTCCGCTTGACCGTTGGATTGAGAGTGCGCCACAGATGCTAGGTCAAGCCGGATGTGCTCTCTCTGACAGAAATCCTCCATCTCACCTTTGGAAAGGTTGGTACCATTATCCGTGATAATACTGTGTGGAAAGCCAAAACGGAAGATAATCTTTTTGAGAAATTGAACCGCCGTAGCTGCATCACACTTGCTGACAGGCTCCGCTTCAACCCACTTGGTGAATTTATCAACTGCCACCAACAGATGGGTCTTCTTATCCTGGGAACGTTTAAAGGGCCCCACCATATCAAGCCCCCAAGTAGCAAAAGGCCAAGTGATAGGAATCATTCGTAGTTCCTGAGCCGGAACATGAGCCCTGCGTGATAATTTCTGACAAGCATCACATCGCTTTACCAGATCCTCCGCATCAGCATGAGCTGTCAACCAGTAAAACCCATGACGAAAAGATTTTGCAACCATGGATTTTGAACCGGCATGATGACCACAATCCCCTTCATGAATTTCCCGTAGGATCTCTTGGCCTTCTTCCGGAGAAACACAACGCTGAAATACGCCTGAGATGCTACAGCGGTGTAACTCACCATTGTGAATGACCATGGACTTGTATTGCCGGACTATCTGTCGAGCCAGGACTTTATCATTTGGTAGCTCACCCCCGGTTCATATACGCCAGATATGGAACCGTCCAATCCGGTACAACGTGTAAAGTGGCCACCAACTAAGCCTCCGGATCAGGAACAGCCAAATCCTCTTCTGTAGGCAACTTAACAGACGGATTATGCAAGATATCTAAAAAGGTATTAGGAGGTACCGGTTTACGCTGAGATCCAAGCCGGCTTAAAGCGTCTGCTGCTTCATTTTTGCGCCGATCGATATGCTCGACCTGATACCCTTTGAAGTGACCCGCCACAATATCCACCTCACGCCTGTAAGCCGCCATGAGTGGATCCTTAGAATCCCAAGTACCAGAAACTTGCTGAGCTACCAGATCAGAATCTCCGAAACAACAAACTCGACTTAAGTTCATCTCTTTGGCCACACGGAGACCATGGAGTAAAGCTTCGTACGCAGTTGCATTGTTAGTACAAGTAAACATCAAACGGAGGACATAGCAAATCTTATCACCTCGAGGGGAAGTAAGGACAACTCCAGCCCCCGAGCCTTCCAACTGCTTGGATCCATCAAAATGAATAGTCCAGTACGTATTATCTGGTTTGTCTTCTTGTGCTTGCAGCTCGGTCCAGTCATTGATAAAATCCACAAGGGCCTGGGATTTGATGGTTGTTCGAGGTACATACTTTAAACCGTGTGGACTAAGCTCAATTGCCCACTTTGCAACCCGGCCAGTTGCTTCCTTGTTTTGAATTATATCGCCCAAAGGAGCAGAACTAACCACTGTGATGGGATGGCCTTGAGAATATTGCTTGAGTTTTCGACTTGCCATAAAAACCCCGTACACCAACTTCTGCCAATGTGGATAGCGTTGTTTCGACTTGATCAGGACTTCACTGATGTAGTACACAGGTCGTTGAACCGGATATTCCTTCCCAGCTTCTTTACGCTCAACCACAATTGCCACACTAACCGCTCGGGCATTGGCAGCCACGTATAACAGCAAAGGCTCATTACCAACTGGGGCTGCAAGAACCGGCGGTTCAACCAACTGCCGCTTTAGCTCCTCAAAAGCCGCATTGGCTGCATCACTCCAGACGAAATCATCCGTCTTTTTCAACATCTAATATGAAGGAATTGCCTTCTCTCCCAAACGACTGATAAATCGGCTAAGGGCTGCAATCCGACCTGCTAGACGCTGAACATCATTGATACACTTTGGCTTGGCCAGGGATGTGATTGCCTTAATCTTTTCCGGATTAGCCTCAATGCCCCTATTGGACACAAGAAAACCGAGAAGCTTGCCTGTCGGAACGCCAAAGACACATTTATCCGGATTAAGCATCATCTTGTAAACCCGAAGATTGTCAAACGTCTCCTTGAGATCATCTATCAATGTCTCCTTCTTTCTGGATTTTACCACAATGTCATCCACATAGGCATGAACATTACGCCCAATCTGCGTGTGAAGACAATTCTGCACACAACGTTGATAAGTTGCCTGGGCACTCTTGAGCCCAAAGGGCATAGAAACATAGCAGAAGGCTCCAAAGGGAGTGATGAAGGCTGTCTTCTCATGGTCCTTAACTGCCATCTTGATCTGATGATATCCTGAATAAGCATCCAAAAAACTCAGGTGCTCACAACCCGCAGTCGCATCAATGATCTGATCAATCCGCGGGAGAGCAAAGGGATCGGCCGGGCAAGCCTTATTCAAGTTCGTGTAGTCTACACACATACGCCAGGTGCCATTTTTCTTAAGAACAAGCACCAGATTAGCCAACCATTCAGGATGAAACACTTCGACTATGAACCTAGCAGCCAACAGTTGGGCTACCTCTTCACCAATTGCCATGCGTCTTTCTTCATTAAAGTGACGAAGAAATTGCTTGATCGGTTTAAACTTCGGATCAATATTAAGAGTGTGCTCAGCGAGTTCCCTCGGTACACCTGGCATGTCAGAAGGCTTCCATGCAAAAATGTCCCGGTTCTCACGGATGAACTCGATGAGCGCGCTTTCCTATTTCGGATCCAGATTCGTGCTGATGCTGAACTGCTTGGACGAATCGCCGGGCACGAAGTCAACAAGCTTAGTCTCGTCAGCCGGTTTGAAATGCAGGGTTGGGTCATGCTCAGTGGTGGGCTTCTTCAGAGGGGTCATATCTGCCGGATCAACATTTTCCTTATAAAACTTTAGCTCCTCTGTAGCACAAACCGACTCAGCATAAGCCGCATCACTTTCCTCGCAATCCAAAGCGATTTTTTGACTTCCATGAACCGAGATAGTCCCTTTATGACCCGTCATCTTGAGCTGTAAGTAAATATAACAAGGCCTTGCCATGAATTTTGCATAAGCCGGTCGCCCAAACAGTGCGTGATACGGGCTCTGGATTCTCACCACCTCAAAGGTCAATGTCTCAGACCGGGAATCATGTTCATCACCGAACACAACTTCCGAAGCGATCTTACCTACAGGATATGCCGATTTACCTGGTACCACACCATGAAAAACAGTGTTGGACGGTTTAAGACTCTTGTCTGTCAACCCCATGCGACGGAAGGTCTCATAATACAGAATGTTGATATTGCTTCCTCCATCCATGAGTACCTTGGTGAACTTATAGCCTCACACCTGAGGCGCCACCACCAAAGCCAGCTGACCCGGATTGTCAACCCGGGGCGGATGATCCTCCCTACTCCACACAATAGGCTGTTCGGACAACTGCAGATAACGTGGAACGGCCGGTTCAACAGTATTGACTGTCCTCTTGTGAAGCTTCTGATCACGCTTGCACAAACTAGTGGTGAATACATGATACTACCCACCATTCAACTGCTTTGGGTGACTCTGGTAACCCGACTGCTGCTGATTCCCTTGATTATTCTGCTGGTTATTACCACCTTGGTTGTTCTGGTTGCCATGATTATTCTGAAACCCAGAGTTTGAACCGCCGCCACCATGAAAACCTGGACCTGAACCGCCCGACGGACCCTGATCATACCAGAAAAGATCAGAGTTTTTGAACTCCTTCATAATGTTACAATCCTTCCAGAGATGTGTTGCGGGAGCCTCCTTGGTCCCATGCTTTGGACAGGGCTGATTCAATAAGCGCTCCAGATTCATCGCCCCGCCGCGCTGGGGCGGTTTACCTTTACGGCGCTCCACATTAGCATTAGCCACAAAATCTGTATCCGCTTTACGCTTACCATTATTCCCATGGCCTCCTTGGTTGTGCTGCTGTCCCTTTGCACCGCCATTCTTCTTTCCCTTCTCTGGTTTCTCATTGTCAGAATTGGGATCCTTGGTATTATCAGAATCGGCATACTTGACCAAGGCCGCCATGAGGGTTCCCATGTCGTTGCAGTGGCGCTTGAGCCGTCCCAGCTTCATCTTCAGTGACTTAAACCGGCAATTGCGCTCCAGTGTTATAATCGCTTGACCAGCGTTAATCCGGTCGGACGAGTGCAAAACTTCTGAAATCCGGCGTACCCAATGAGTTGTTGTCTCATTCTCTCCTTGAACACAAGCATCCAGATCCACAATGGACATGTGCTATTTGCGTGTGTCTTTGAAATTGGCTATAAACCGGGCCTTCAACTGATCCCATGACTCGATGGAATTAGCTGGCAGATTTTTCAACCAAGTACGAGCTGTTCCTTCCAACATCATTGTGAAGTACTTTGCACAGGCCGCTTCATCTACATCCAGCATCTCCATTGCCATCTCATAACTCTCAACCCACGCCTCAGGTGGCTGATCCACCGTGTAGTTAGGTATTTTACGTGGACCCTTGAAATCTTTGGGCAGACGCACATTACGGAGAGCCAGAATGAGGCACGGCACTCCCCAGGAACTAAAGGCAAGCCCGGTGCCTCGGCCAACTGACGCTGCTGGCTGAACCGGGGCGGGTTGATAACGACCCAAAGCGGCATCCCTTCGTGCCCTGCCCTGATCCACCACATCTTGAGCATTACGATGCCGCGCGCTGCTAGACACTTCCGGTTCATCCATACGCCTGCTATAGCTTGGGCTCGGACGAGGAGTTGAATGAATTCTATCCCGGCTATATGAGTAAGCCTGCTGCTGTACCATGGCGGTTTGAAGAAGGTCTCTCGCCCACCACGTTTCAATTGCTGCTATTGAATCGCCCTCCATCGGAATAGCTGCCAGGCGTGACGCTGCGGCAATCATGTTAACCACTGGGCTCGAGAAGTGACCCGGTGGTGCAGACACGTATTGCGGCGGGTTATCTGTTCGTCGGGGTGGCTCTGTTATCCGTAGTTGATCTGGAGCTGTCCTAGGCGCATCAGTCCGGTTTGCAGCTGCCGGATTGCTCGGCCCAGCGCCTGGCGTTTGAAAGAGATTTAACCCTTCGTAAACCGGTGGCAGACGAGACCGGTACTTCCTTCACATTACATCCTCTTATGCGGTCCGATCCAGCATGACCTGGTAATTCTGTGCATGTATCCGCTGTGACTGGGCATCCAAAGCGGTCCGTTCTTCAGCCATCCTAGTAACCTCAGCTGCCAGGTCCTCCTTAGCCTGTGCTATGTGGTCCTTTAGCTTCGCAACGTTCGCATTGTGTTGATCCTGCATCTCCGGGGTGACTACCGTGGTTAACAAGGTCGCCCAGGCATCCATCCCTAGTTGGTTTTGGAGTATTGACGACAAAGTTGGTTGAGGGACTAATGCGTTTGTGAGAATTGCAGGATAACGCAGGTAGTGTCCCTCATCGATCCGGTTTACCTACTGGAGATGACCCCTAAAAATGTATGAAGACATTGAAGACAATGGTGGTGTGTGAAGATATTCACACTGAAGTCTATGACATGAGAAGACATTGAGTGAAGACTATGGAGCGCGAAGACTGTGTGGTTTCGTTGTTTCCTTTTCTTCTTTGTTGAGTCATCGGAACCACCGTACTGTTAAGTGGGGTCCAAGTGAACTAAGTCAGAGTGACTGAAGTGATGCTCAACCCAAATCCTATGTCTTCGAGCAAAGACAATGAGAGCAAATTTTATCCAGAGTTGGATGAGTCAGCTTTGCTTGTAGCCCATGTAAAGTTGCCGTGTGTGTTTGAAATCTAACCGTTGGAACACGTGTCAGTTCCTTAGTGACCTAGGGTCATTTCGGACAAATCAGGTCGGGTTGCCTAGTGGCTATACATAGCCCACCCCCTACACCATAAATTGGTGGCTGCTCAGAGTTAGTATACGGCTTTTGTCGTTTGAGAGCAACCCACCTCGAAGCATTTGAGAGAGAGAAATCCTTGCGAGGACAAAGCCCAAACACCCAGAGCCAAAGAGTGCTAGGCATCACTGAAGTCTTTCTGTCTGTGTGACCTGAAGACTTATTACACTTGAGGACTGTGTATCCTCCAGCCGGTCAGGCGTCTCGTTCTGAGCATCCAAGAGTCATTGTGGATTGCCGGGTGAACGGAGTCTGTGAAGGTTTGGAAGTCTACCTTGAAGACTTACCAGAGTGATTGGGCGAGGACTAAGTGACCTTAGCTCAAGGGGAATAAAGTGAAGACATGGTCTTCTGAGTTGAATCTCAGCCTCCCTAACCAGATGTACAGTTGTCACAGCAACTGGAACTGGTCCAACAAATCATGTGTCTTCAACAAGCAACTGGTTCTATCTCTTCCCTCCCTTACTTTGAGTTTGTCTTCGTGAAGTCATTGCTTATCGTCTTATCTGATTGACTTCATTGCTTGACTACTACTGTTGATTGGCTTCATACTATCTTCCATCCTGATCCTACTACCTAGCTGCTATTAATCTTCAAACGTTAATGCTATTGCATATTTGATTATGGCTTGCTTGTTGTAGTTTATCTTCCGCTGCATATCAATTAGGTTGTTTCTATTGTTTGTCTTCGAAACTTCCATGTTTTGAAGACTTTCATAAAATCACCTATTCGCCCCCTCCTCTAGTCGATAACTAGCACTTTCAATTGGTATCAGAGCAAGGTACTCCCTTGTTCTGTGTGATTCGGTTTAACCACCTGGAGTTTAGCTATGTCGACTGCAGGATTGAGGAATGTATCTTGCCCCACCTTTGACGGTCATGAGTATCCCCGGTGGAAAGCCATGATGAAGAAGTGACTCATGGCTATGGACAACAAACTATGGACCGTCACCGAGATTGGTCTCACCGATCTATGCAAGATGGCGGAGGCTGATGACATTCGTAAGTACACTCTACTGAACCTCACTGCAAAGGATGTCATCTGCTCCTGCCTGTCCCGAAATCAGTTCAGGAACGTCATGCACCTCAATCACGCGAAGCTAATCTGGGACCGACTTGCTGAGTCTATGATAGTCATCTTAATCGTCATGATCCTTTGCTTGATGAATACAAGGAGTCTCTTAAAGAGATGACCTTTCCACCTGAACCATCTTCATCTTCACCATGCCTCATGGCAGGGGGTGCTAAGGTAACTGAATGCTATCTTTCTGAAACTAGTGATGATGAATCAGGTGATGAATTTGGCCCCAGCTATGTCAAACTTGCTTCCCTTGCCACTAAACAACAAAGAGCTTTGGAAAAGATTCAAAACATGCTTAGTAAGAGTGATGATATGCTGGGCGAAGAAATGGATCAGTCAAAAGCTTTGGCTGATAGTCTTCAGAGACTTCACTCCAAGTTTGATGCCCTTCAAGATCAACATAATGCTCTCTTATCTGATCATGAGAAACTTTCTTCTGAATGTCTTCAAATAGAGCAAGATCTTGAAAAGGTAAGAGTGGATTATGAAGTTCTTCTGAAGAAGCACGATTCATTACTCGCTCAACAGATTAGTCCCGCTCAGGAAGGATTTGAACCACCTTGCTTGAAATGCATTGAGCGTGATAACGCTGCCTCTATTGCTGAATCTTCCACTGCTACTACTATTGCTCTGTCTTCAACTACTGATGTGGTAACTAACCCCTCTGCGGAGGATACCACTGCTATTGCTGATGAAAATGCTAGGTTGAAGACATTGCTTGAAACGGGGATGTATAAAAGTCTGAAAGGGCATCAGACACTTTGTGATGTCCTCAAAAAGCAGATTCTGAACCGAAACCCTAGGAAAGAGGGTGTTGGGTTCGAGAGGAAAATGAATGCTGATGGTTCCTACTGGAAGCCTGAGCAGTATCCCAAAACCACATGGGTTGTTGCAAAGGAACCTTCAGTGGATCCATCTACTTTATCTGGATTTACCTGTGCTAATCCTATTATCATTAATGAATCCTTTGATGCAAACTATAAATTGTTCAAAAATCAGAATGGTGAAGTGTTTGCCAGGTATATTGGTACTAACTGCAGGAATGGACCTCCTATGAAGAAGATCTGGGTTTCCAAAAGCTGCCTTGAGAATCTTCCAGTGAATGTCATCATGACACCACCAGGGAAGAAGACAAACCCCAGACCAAAGGCATCATATGGTCCAACGGCTACTTACGAACACAGGACTCACTTGAGTCACCCTAACGCCAATGTTTTGCAGGGAAATCATACTCAGACTCATGAATATGAGCGTGTGTCTTCAAATCGCTATGTTCATAGAACTAAGAACTTTTCTGCTTATTCACATGAGTATCATTCATCTCCTGCAAGGCTATTTGCTAGGGCTTCAAAGCCGAAATTCTCAGATGCTGCACTTAGACCCATTGCTTCTAATCCACCCCTGAAAATGTGGGTGGTGAAGAAGAATCAACTCTCTTTTACAGAATGTGGTCTCCAGCCAGCAATCAATGGCGTCCAATATAATTGCTGGGGACCTAAAACACAAAGGGACGCATGATAAAATAACTTAATATGTATTCCACATATGAATCGCTTACCTGTCATACTATGTGCTAACTCTCCTCTATGCTGTGATAATCCAAGTGTGCATCAAATGCTTATGCTTCACAACATACATTGTGAAGCCTATCCCTCTAACTGCACTGTAGGGTACACCAAAAGCTTCAGAATGGATTATTGACAATGGATGCACTAATCATATGACTGGCGATCAAAGTCTTCTCATGGACTCAACCTTACGTCCATCCGACAAGAGTCAAATCACATTTGCTGACACTGGTAAAGGCAAAGTATTGGGTCTAGGTAGAGTTGCAATCTCAAAGGATCAACACATGGATAAAGTGATGCTTGTTGAATCCCTTGGATTCAACTTAATATCTGTCTCAATGCTTTGTGACTTAAACATGATTGTGATATTTGGAAAATATCGTTGCCTTGTACTAATGGAATCTGACAAATCTCTAGTCTTTGAAGGGTATAGGAAAGGTGATCTATACATGGTAGATTTCTCAGCAGGTCCAAAACTTGCCATATGTCTTCTTGCTAAAACTTCAGAATGCTGGCTCTGGCATCGAAGGCTGGGGCATGTAGGCATGAGGAACTTGCACACTCTCGTCAAGAAGAAGCATGCCATAGGCATCGACAGTGTCAAGTTCAAGAAAGATCATCTGTGTGGTGCCTGCGAAGCTGGAAAGATGACAAGGGCCAAGCATCCTTCGAAGACCATCATGACAACATCTCAACCCTTCGAGCTGCTACACATGGACTTATTTGGACCTGCCCACTACTCCACCCTCACAACAACGGCGTGTCTCTATGGCTTCGTCATTGTTGATGACTACTCAAGATACACATGGGTGCACATAATTCTCTACAAGACTGAAGTACAAGATGTCTTCAGATGATTTGCCAATCAAGCAATGAACAACTATGGCGTCAAGATCAAGCATATCAGAAGTGATAATGGCACTGAATTCAAGAACACCGGCCTTGATCTTTATCTGGATACAATGGGAATCACTCATGAATTTTCTGCTCCATACACACCACAGCAAAATGGCATTGTTGAGCGCAAAAACAGAACCCTTATTGAGATGGCTCGAATAATGCTTGACGAGTACAAGACACCAAGAAAGTTCTGGTCTGAAGCCATTGATACAGCTTGTCACATCATCAACCGTGTCTTCATCCATAAGCTTCTGGGCAAAACATCCTATGAGCTCCTCACTGGCAAGAAGCCAAATGTCAGCTACTTCAGAGTCTTTGGTGCTAGATGTTGGATCAAGGATCCCCATCACAAGTCAAAATTTGAACCCAAAGCTCACGAAGGCTTCATGCTTGGATATGGAAAGGATTCGCACTCTTACAGAGTCTTCAACCTCTTCCACTACAAAATCGTTGAAACAGTGGATGTGCGATTTGATGAAACCAATGGTTCACAAAGAGAAATTCTGCCAAGTACACTTGATGAAGCTCCTTCCTGTGAATCTATCAAGTTGATGGGAACTAGTGAGATCATGCCCTCTGAAGCACAGCCTGAAGAAGAACTTATCATTTCTGCACCAAACCAACCTGAAGACAATGCTCTGACCGAAGACAATACTTCCAATGATGACAATGATTAGCATGAGCAAGGTCTTCGTCCAGTTCATCCTCGTGTTGCAAATGAAGTACAAATTGAGAAGATAATTGACAGCATCAATGCGCCTGGTCCGCTTACTCGCTCAAGAGCAACACAGCTAGCAAATTTCTGTGGGCATTTTTCATTTGTGTCAATATCAGAACCCAAGAAAGTTGCTGAAGATTTTATGGAACCTGAATGGATTCAAGCCATGCAAGAAGAACTTCAACAGTTCAAGCTGAATAATGTTTGGGAACTTGTCAAGCGACCTGACCCTCGCAAGCATAACATTATTGGAACAAAATGGATATATCGAAACAAGCAAGATGAGCATGGTCAAGTCGTCAGAAACAAAGCACGTCTTGTGGCTCAAGGATATACTCAAGTTGAAGGAATTGACTTCGATGAAACATTTGCTCCTGTTGCTAGGCTTGAAGCTATTCGCATACTGCTAGCCTATGCTAATCATCACAACATCTTGCTATATCAAATGGATGTAAAGAGTGCATTTCTCAATGGCAAGATTGAAGAAGAAGTATATGTTGCACAACCACCTGGCTTTGAAGATCCAAAACATCCTAATATGGTGTACAAACTGAACAAAGCACTGTATGGCCTCAAACAAGCTCCTCGTGCCTGGTATGATACAATCAAAGACTTCCTGAAGAGCAAAGGCTTCAAACCTGGATCCCTCGATCCCACACTCTTCACGAAGACATATGATGGTGAACTGTTTGTGTGCCAAATATATGTTGATGACATAATCTTCGGCTGCACCAACCAGAAGTACAGTGATGAGTTTGGATTTATGATGCAAGAGCAATATCAGATGTCCATGATGGGTGAGCTGAAGTTCTTCCTTGGTCTTCAAATCCGTCAACAAAGAAATGGCATCTTCATATCTCAAGAAAAATATCTCAAAGATTGCCTGAAGAAGTTCGGCATGCAAGATTGCAAAGGTTACACGACGCCAATGCCAGCCAAACATCATCTTGGTCCCGACGACAATGGTAAAGAGTTTGATCAAAAGGTATACCGCTACATGATTGGTTCTTTACTTTACCTATGTGCATCTAGGCCAGATATTATGCTTAGTGTTTGCATGTGTGCTCAATTCCAAGCGGCACCAAAGGAATCTCATCACTTAGCAGTGAAGCGAATTCTTAGATATTTGGCTTACACCCCAACACTCGGATTATGGTATCCAAAGGGCTCAAGGTTTGATCTGGTTGGATTCTCGGATGCTGATTATGCTAGTGACAAGGTGGATCGCAAGTCTACATCAGGCACATGTCATTTTCTTGGTCGATCACTTGTCTGTTGGTCTTCAAAGAAGCAGAACTGTGTATCACTCTCAACTGCTGAATCTGAATACATTGCTGATGGATCCTGTTGTGCTCAGCTTCTATGGATGAAGCAAACTCTCAAGGACTATGGCATCGATCTGAAGCAAGTCCCTCTCTTATGCGACAACGAAAGTGCCATCAAGATTGCCAACAATCCAGTCCAGCACTCGAAGACAAAGCACATTGAAATACGTCATCACTTTCTCACAGATCATGTTATGAAGAAAGATATAGATATCATGCACGTCAACACTGAAGAGCAACTGGCAGATATCTTCACAAAGCCCTTGGAGAAAAGGTTTTGCAAGTTACGGTGTGAGCTAAATATCTTGGAATCCTCTAATGTCCTGTGATCAGGCACACATCCTAACACTTATGCATGTTGATGACTTAGATGTGCAACACACAAAGTAATGTATATCTTCAATCAATGAAGGTTTACACTCTGAGTGTGAATACATTAACATGGAATTTGACTTCGGAGCGCCACGATAATTATGCGCCGTGTCTGGGTCTAATACTTCCTATATGGTGGGTAACGCCACCATCAAATTTCTTTGTTTGAAGTGTTTCACTCATGGCGTTATTTTGCAAAGACTTCGCATTTGGTTTGTCTTCAGTTTCAATTTATCTTCGTGATTTTTCTACGCTATAATGATTTGATTGCATATATATATACTAGTGTTTTGTCCTCTACAGCATTCACTTATAGCTATGTCTTCAAGTTGAATCTTTTGAACTAAGTGAATGTGATCGGACCCTAATCTCTCTATGCTTACTATCTCAAACTCTATCTGTCCAAATCATATGCATTCTATTGAAACAGTCGAATGTCTTCTCTGCATCCTTGTTAGCAGAAGACACAGAGACAAAACATCAAGTCCTATTTAAATTGTCGATATCCGGAGAAGCTGGAACGAACATCCGACATACTTGGCGGGCGTGGGAACGTGGGACAATTCTAAGTATGTTGCATGCTTGCCACGTACCCCTCAGATGTGAACCGCCAGGGGCACCAGCGTAATTGCGCTGTGTCTCTCACCTACTTATAAATACTTGTCCCCTGCGGTAAAGAAATCCTTCTTCCACCTCTCCACCTCCGTCAAAACCCTAGCGCCACCACTAGCTCGCGACGACGCTGGTGACGAAGCGCTTAGCTGCCGCGACTTCTCCGACGCCGTCCTCACGCCGCTCGCGGACATCGGCCTCTCCGCCGTCGCCGTAGGAGTCCTCCGTCGCCAAGTTAGGGCACGGTGGGCTGAACTGCTCGGTCTCTCATTCTTCCCATCTAGCAGTTCGTCGTGCGGTAATTATAACTCTATTTTTACCACCTTTTTGATCTTCATAGATTCATCCTACTTACCGAAAGTGGTTTCTGCCTACTCAATGTTAGATCTATTCTATCTGCATCTCATAATGCCTAGTCTATTCACTTAGATTTCCTATCTAGTTTGATTCCTCACTTGTACTTATTCACGGATTGGTACAAATCTGGAACCAACTCACCACATATAAGTGAATGTCTTCGCATTATGAGGTCAATGTCTTCAAACTGATTTATCTTCAAAATCTTCTGAGAATGCATATGACCTCTTCCCCTTCCCTCGCATCTCTAATGCTGTCACAGGTACATGTCCGTGGGAGAATCCCTTGGTTCTCATAGTCTGCATTCGTTTGCAGAATACTTACAGCATCATATCAATTCTCCTGAAGCTAGTTCCTACTTGACCAGCAAGCGTAAATCTATGAAGCCTCTGAACATATTGAAGCCATTCAGCTTGAAGTTCATGGCTGCAGAAAAATCAGTCAGGAAGGGTGGCAGACAGCGTCGTGGGGGAACTTCGAAGGATCTGCCTGAGGATCTGGCAGAAATGTATAAAACAGATCCTGAAGAAGATTATAATCAGCGCAAGACTCGAATCCAATGGATTCGACGCTATTGGGCTAAACAGTGGTACAAGTACAAGTTCGTCACCCAGGAGTACGCAGAGAAAAATGCTATCAAGAGCCCTTGGGGTGATATTCTCTATCGAGGCCTTCCCCCCAAGAACAAAGCTGAAGCCATTGCACAAGAATCTATCCGTGGGCCACAGCCTGAAGAAGCCGACCCATCATCATTGCTCTGGTGTCGCGACGACAATCTCTTCAAGCGCAACTTCTAGTTTGCTATGTCTTCAGCAAAGGAAACAAGAAGTCATGGGGATTAGACTTCAATCCTGGTCCCTCTGCTCCCCGTGAGGATGGGACACATGAAGCTGAAGAGAATAGAATTGGCCCCTTTGCAAACCTTGATGGTCTCATCTCCTACGTCTTGGTTCATGGTGCCAGAGTGGATCATTCCAACAATGATGATGATTCTGATGAAGCCCCTGCTCCTACTCCAAGGCCGAAGAAGCCAAAGAAACTTAAGGCTTCATCATCAGCCGCACCTCCAAAAGCTTCTCGTGTGAAGCCATTGGCCACTGCACCTCCTGAAGCCAGTGTGCAGTCTGAAGATCAATCCCGTATCTCCAAGAAGACGGAGAAGAAAAAGCAACTTGTCAGGCATACTGATCAAGCCTTGACTCCTGCCGCCATTCTGCTTGAAGAACCCATTGATCTGTCAAGTGATAAAGATCTTGCTGATGATGCTCTTGAGCAGCTGATAAAGAGCAAGGAAGAAGCAGAAATCTTCAAGAACTTGCCTCTCTTTGATGTGGCCATCATCCACAATTTCATTGATGAGTGGTTCAACACCCCAAACGTCAGCTTTGAAGACTCACAACTTCCAATTGGCCTCAACGTCTCTTTCAATGGCGCCATTGCTTCTGAGCTGGCTCTCGCTCAGCGAATCGTTGAGCTCAAGAACAAGATTGATTATGAGAAGGCTCAATTCAAGAAGCATATGGCCAAGCTGAGTGTTCAAGACGTCAGGAACTTTAAGGTCATGATGCATGAGCTTAAAGAGGCTTTTCTGAAGAAGCACCAAGAAGCTCAAGGCTCTCGTGAGCGCATGAAGAGTTTGGCTGATAAGTGTGTGCTTGCCTACAATGAGGCTGAGAAGCGCAAGTCACTTGGTCGTCCTGGCATTGACCCCAGGATGGCAGCAAAGAAAAAGAAGAAGCTTCCTGCTGATCAGCCTGCGCATTCAAGCCAAGAAGCTCCATGCATTATCTTCCCAAGTAGCATGACTGGCTCGAAGCCAAAGGTCACCACAACCGCTTCAGAACAGAAGAAGACGAGGGCTGTAGAGGCAGAAGCCAGAAAGAGGAAGAATACCGAAGCCTCTGATGCCGCTCCCTCCAAGAAGAAGCGTAAGACCAAGAAGAATCGGGCTGCTCCCACAGAGCCCCTTTTTGTTGAACCCATCTCAGTGATTCATCCTGCATCTGCATCCCAAGAACTTCACATGACTGTTCATGAGCCTGCTTCCACAGAGGCTCCTGAAGTTGAAGATATTCTAGCAGTTGAACCCACCGCTGCTGAAGACATTGGTCATCATGACAATGTTGAAGATGATGAAGTTCTTCCTCAGATTGAATACAATATGGTATCATCGCCTGTTCGTACGAACAACAAACTCATCAGCATTGGTCGTCCTCTGACGCCAATTGCACAGGATGATTCATGGGCTGATCGCCCGCAAGAACAAGACTCCCCCAACACTCCCCAACAACAACAAGTCAAAACATCCGTACAAGTTGAAGAGGATGAGGGACTGCCCACTCCATCTCCAAAAGCGTCGCCAGTACTTCAAAGGCTTCGCAAAGGACCAAGGCCTCAAGCTCCTCTTCCGAGCGTTCCAGAAGGAGAAGTGCATCATCAACCTGTTGCACGTCAAGTGTTTTCAGAAGCCACTCCTGCTGTGAATGTCTCTGCGTCTGAAGCACCTGCTGTTAAAGACAATCCGGCTGCATCAGCCGATGAAGAACGTCAAGAAGAACGTGTCTCTACTCCCCCCATTCCTGAAGAAATAGTTCATGAAGTGAACGTGTCAATGCCTGACCCTCCAGCTCCTCAAGTGGAGGTTGAAAATCCTGAAGCTGCCACAACCAACACAAGTGAAGCCGATGACATTGTCATAGCTGAAGCTAATGTGGAGCTTGCAACAACCAGTGTGCCTGAAGCTAATGATGCCACTGCACCTGAAGCTAATGAGGCAACTGCTCCTGAAGCACCTGTTGTGCAGCCTAAAGCCTCAGTTGCTGCCACTGCTCCTGTTCCACCACCAAGGCCCTATACAATTGAGTAGGCATATAACCACGGAGAGCTAACAACAGTCAGATGGCCCGTTCTGGTCCCTCCGCCTAATGTCTCTGGTCCTCAATTTGACTATCATGTTGAGCATAGGCCTCAAGTCCAGAAGCCCAAGCCAAGACTGCCAAGGTTTCCTGGTACTGCCACCGATGTCGGGTCCTTCAATGCTAATGGATTCAAGAGCCACAACACATTCTTTGATAGCTCGAAGAACCCCTACACGAAGCCAAGAATTGCATTAGATCGGTTCTGGAGTCAGCAGCAGCGAAGCTATTACTCCTGTGTTCTGTATGATCAAGGGCGCATCTTCCCTCATATGCGCCTTGACACTGAAGCCATTACTAGACTCCCCTACTTAGAAGAAGCACTTGACTGCTTTCGTGATGCTGGGCTGCTCAGTTTTGTCACAGATAAAGGACACTGGAATGAAGAACTATTGCTTCAATTCTATGCCACACTGCACATTCGCGGCTACAACAGAGATACAAAGACTTGGGTTCTCGAGTGGATGACCGGAAACGTTCATCATGAAGCCAAAGCTATGGATATCATCGAGCTTACAGGCCTGTCTACTCCCGGAGAACTCTATGAACCTGGCTGTCAACATCATCGCAATGCCCCGAAAAGCATCTTTCATAGGCCTGAACCCAATATGAGTCAGATGTTGAGCATGATGAAGCCTTTGCCCCATGATGCTGAATATCCAACAGAGTTCTTTTTGAAGACCTTGAGTATCTGCCATGCACCATATATCACATCATCAGGCGGACTCTATGGCCTATCAAAGGACATTCATCAGCGGCAAAGCTTGAAGGAGCTATGAAGACTTTGGTCTTCTACATTTTCAATGGCATCAGCTTCAATGCACAAGATTTCTTCATCAGACAACTTGCTGCCTCTGGCTCTGATCTCTTTGGTCTGAAGTTTTATGCTCCATGGGTCATGCGCCTCATAAAGCGACACTCTACTGTCAACTATCAACCTTCTGCTCGCAATCATGTGATTTTTCTACCTGAGGTTGATATGTCAGTTGAAGCTATATATCCTGACCCTGCCAAGAAGCCTCTTTGTCTTCAGAATGCCGAGCACCAGAGCTTCATTCAACCCATTGAAGGTGTTCAAGCAGCTACACGAATGTATCCATTGGCTGGAAATACTCGTCTGCCTCATCGAGCACCTACTGAAGCCACTGAAAGCACCATTGCCCAAAGGCCTCGGAAGCATTCTCGCATTTTCAATGATCGAGAACTTCTTGTGGCCCTTCATCAGAAACAGGATAAACATCACTTTTGGCTCAAGAGACAGATGCAAAGCCTCTTGGTGGATGTCAATCGCATTTGCAACCTTGCCACCAAGAATGCCTTTGTTGCTCATGAAACTTGCCGGCGATCATGGAAGAGTTTGACCCTGCTTAGTGCTGAAGCAGATCTTCAAGACGATGGCTTCAATGAAAGATTTCAGTTTGACTCCACTCCTCCACGGAATGTTGTCTTACGAAGAACTCCATCTCTTGAAGACTCTGAATATTCTTCCTCCGCGGCAACGGTAAATGCCAGAGTGATCAATGATGAAGATGATGCTACTTCACCACCTCCTACTACTACTGCGCGCATCGACACTGCACCAAGTTCATCTGCACCGCCACCCAACGACAACAACCCTGCTGCTTCACCTACTCATCAAGAAGATGAGTAGATGCTCTATGTCTTCAAACCTTTTTGGTCATTACTGACACAAGGGGGAGAAGCGTATGAGTTGATAGTCTTCAAGCGGGTTCAAATGGGCGGTTGCATTATATTTTGCCTCGTGCTTACAACTCTTGCATTTTGAAACATTTGGTTCTCTGAGTTGTAACACTTAAACTTGATGGTCGTCTGCTACTTATTTGCATTTCCATGTGCGATGATAACTTCCGCACTTAAATCATCCTGCGAACGTCCATTTTTCATTATGCATGTCATCCTATATGCTATATCACTTCATGCATGATGAATTATCTTCATAAGTTGAAGTGGATCTCCACAAGTACAACCTGCCATGTGCATTTGCATTCCAAAATCAAAATTATTTATATGCACATCTTCAGGGGGAGCCCTTGCTACTTATGAAGACAAATTCCTATCCTTTAAAATTTCACATACTTTATCCCCGTTGAAAACTTCAACCAGTTTGTCATCAATCACCAAAAAGGGGGAGATTGTAAGTGCATCTAGTGCCACCCCTAGTTGGTTTTGGAGTATTGACGACAAAGTTGGTTGAGGGACTAATGCGTTTGTGAGAATTGCAGGATAACGCAGGTAGTGTCCCTCATTGATCTGGTTTACCTACCGGAGATGACCCCTAAAAATGTATGAAGACATTGAAGACAATGGTGGTGTGTGAAGATATTCACACTGAAGTCTATGACATGAGAAGACATTGAGTGAAGACTATGGAGCGCGAAGACTGTGTGGTTTCGTTGTTTCCTTTTCTTCTTTGTTGAGTCATAGGAACCACCGTACTGTTAAGTGGGGTCCAAGTGAACCAAGTCAGAGTGACTGAAGTGATGCTCAACCCAAATCCTATGTCTTCGAGCGAAGACAATGAGAGCAAATCTTATCCGGAGTTGGATGAGTCAGCTTTGCTTGTAGCCCAAGTAAAGTTGCCGTGTGTGTTTGAAATCTGACCATTGGAACACGTGTCAGTTCCTTAGTGACCCAGGGTCATTTCGGATAAATCAGGTCGGGTTGCCTAGTGGCTATAAATAGCCCACCCCCTACACCATAAATTGGTGGCTGCTCAGAGTTAGTATACGGCTTTTGTTGTTTGAGAGCAACCCACCTCGAAGCATTTGAGAGAGAGAAATCCTTGCGAGGACAAAGCCCAAACACCCAGAGCCAAAGAGTGTTAGGCATCACTGAAGTCTTTCTGTCTGTGTGACCTGAAGACTTATTACACTTGAGGACTGTGTATCCTCCAGCCGGTCAGGCGTCTCGTTCTGAGCATCCAAGAGTCATTGTGGATTGCCGGGTGAACGGAGTCTGTGAAGGTTTGGAAGTCTACCTTGAAGACTTACCAGAGTGATTGGGCGAGGACTAAGTGACCTTAGCTCAAGGGGAATAAGGTGAAGACACGGTCTTCTGAGTTGAATCTCAGCCTCCCTAACCAGACGTACAGTTGTCACAACAACTGGAACTGGTCCAACAAATCCTGTGTCTTCAACAAGCAACTGGTTCTATCTCTTCCCTCCCTTACTTTGAGTTTGTCTTCGTGAAGTCATTGCTTGTCGTCTTATCTGATTGACTTCATTGCTTGACTACTACTGTTGATTGGCTTCATACTATCCTCCATCCTGATCCTACTACCTAGCTGCTATTAATCTTCGAACGTTAATGCTATTGCATATTTGATTATGGCTTGCTTGTTGTAGTTTATCTTCCGCTGCATATCAATTAGGTTGTTTCTATTGTTTGTCTTCGAAACTTCCATGTTTTGAAGACTTTCGTAAAAATCGCCTATTCACCCCCCCCTCTAGTCGATAACTAGCACTTTCACATCGGAATATCCTTCGAACACACCGCTATGAATCTGGTACAAGGACTCAGTTTCGCCAGTGGATGACTCGCCGTCGGAATATACGGCCGTCTCGCCTTCAGACACTGGTTCAGATCCGATTCCATGGACACATCCTACGAACGCACGCTTCACGGCGGGCTTAACCCAGGCTGGACTCACACGCCGAGCCGTCTCGACGAGGTCGGTGCAGATGTCCGGCTCAGTGCCCGGTTCGCCGACCTTGCCGATGAAGACATGAATTCCGCCGAAGGGGACCCGGTACCCGTACTCGATTGAGTCGGCCTCGGGGCCCCATCCTTCGTCGTCAATGTAGATCTTGCCACGACGACTCTTGGTCATCCGGCCGATCACGTACCCTTTTAGTCCTTCAGAGCAGCCCTTCAAGAACTCGACACCATCGCGCGATAGCCCCACGGTGGGCGTCAACTGTCGTGGAATTAACACGTCAGATGTCCTCATGAAAGGACTTAGTCGTGGAGCCATCGCAACGGGTTAGCTTGAAGGGGTTAAACCGGACAAGGGACACGAGAGTTTATACTAGTTCGGCCCCTACGATGAAGGTAAAAGCCTACGTCTAGTTATGATGGAATTGTTTGGGTTTCGATGACCAGGGAGCGAAATATGCTTGCCTGAGTCTCGAGTTGTTGTCTGTTGTTCCTGAATCGCCGCCGGGTCGTCCCTTTATATACACAGGTTGACGCCCGGCCGGTCTACAGAGCCCCGAGGCCGACTCATACAAAGTGTCCGGCTCGGTCTCTCCTTTCCTAACTTATATTACAAGTTACATAGTCATGTCGGTTTACCACTATGGGTCCTAATCCGCCTTTGGGCTTCGGGCCTCTAAACTTCATTTAGTAAAGCACCATCTTCTGGATCTTCATGGGCTTCAGCATAGTCGAGGGTGAACCGGTCCCTCCTGGCCGGTTTACACTCAGTAGCTATATCCCCAACAGGACCCTTGCTGTTCTTTTTGTGACCAATTGGAAACATCTCAACACTTGTTATTTCTGTATCATGTCTCTAGAGTGGTGTGGAGAACTATTGGTTCTCTACTAGGAACCGAATGTTGTCCCAATTCTGTTTGGCAGTACTATACTTGGGCATTTAGCTTTATGCCTGGCTTTGATAGATTGTACATTGTTGGCTTGGCTGCTATATGCTAGGCCATTTGGCTGGCTCGGAACCAAGCCACTTTTGAACACAAATGGATTAACACTCCATTTGAGATTGTATTTACAACTTGTGCCTTTTTGATTTATTGGGCGGTTTTGCAGAAACCTGAGATGGGTGAGATGGTGAAGAGGGGCGCGGGGATGCTGAAGGAGAATACCTCCCAGATGATGATGCTATACGGTCCACCGGCCCCAACCATAGGCGGGCACGGCGGTAACTGAAGTAAAAGCTGCTCTAGGTCTCGTATATCTCGTTTTTGCTACCAGGACGTCGCTGTGATTTGAAGATCTTGCCGAATGACAACAAGCGTGCATTGCCCTTCGTTCCTGTTTTAGTCTTCGGACTCATGTCGATAGTCCTTTTGTGGACTGCAGGCGTTAGGCCTTGGCCTGTTGATGTCGTATGTAATATGTGCGATACTTGATTAGGTGCTTGTAGTGCGGTTTTGGGTGACACCAAGTTTTCGCCCCATAATTTGACGTTCCTGATGACAGGGGCAGACAGTGGATTTTTAGGTGTTGCTCCGAACTCGCTTTTCCTTTTTCCCTAGTCCTTTTAGCTTCAGACATTGTAATGGAAGGGGGAAAGCCCGGTTCGAAAAGAGTAAATAAACTGGAAAACCAGCCTCCCAAACCGCCGCATACCCAAAACCAGCCCGGGCCTGGCGCTCGTCGACCTTCCCGCTCCCGCGCGGCCGCCTCCGCCGTCGGGCTCGCGCCGCCCCGTCCGACCACCCCCGCTGCCCACTCGTCGGCATGAAGCGCCGCGGGGAAACTAACGCGCGAAGACGGCTGACCAAGCGTCGCCAGGCCGGGGCGTCCGACCTCCCGCCGCCGGTGCCGAGGAAACGGGTCACGGTAGTCGCGTCTGGCCAGAGGAATAAGGAGATATCGGCGGCATCCCCTCTTCCGATTGCCCCCCAACCGTCGTCTGTTACCGTCGTGTCGACCATCACCGACTCCGACAGGTCTCCTGTTTATATCCTGTATGGTGCAATTTTTCTGTGTCTACTTTGGAGGATAAGTGGTGTAGTATGCAATAATTTGACGTATTGCAACACGTTCTTCTATCCCCAGTTAATTTTGTTTCAGTTTAAACATATTCAAACTACTAGATCTGGTTTCAATTGATTTGGGGGGGTGGGGTGGGGTGGGGGGGTGTTAATTTCACCTGTGGACTGAAGAGCTGTGGATTTCAAGCTCTTGCAACTGCTGGTGAAGAGCGGCGGTCCAAACATCCTCACAGAAGTACAGTAGGACTTACAGCATTGGAGCGGGGTTTGAAGTGCAAATGCAGGGGAATGAGGGAGTATGAGGTGGCACCAGGCTCTGTGATGAACTGAATCGTCATTGCCATCTCGTGCTGCTTCAATCGGATGCCCGGGAAGCATGTTAGCTCAGAACCGAATTGGCGCCCCCCCTCAAAATAAAAAGAACCGAATTGGCGATCATCCACCATTTAGAAGTTTTGATGTAATATAGAGAGTACATTACCCATTACCCAATATAGATTGTATTGCCTTCTCTGGACTGAGGTGACTAGACGTCGAAGCTTTTCTGCTGTTAACTTGTCTTAAACTGAAATTTGACTGTAGATTTATAGACTGCTAATGTTCTCTGTATATTGTACATCCACCTCTAAACGGTGGGTGTTCACAAATTTGGTTGTGAGCTGCATAGCTCCTTGCTATCCAATTGCAACCTCTCACTTTCTTTCGCATTCCTGGATGCAACTGTTGGGAGCATTAATCTAGGGCAATTTAGTTTGGTCATTGGATATGATTGATATAAGTGACTTGTGGCCCTATAAGAATTGTATTTTGAGTTGAGTGGATCATTAATGCTTTGACTATTTACTGTTGATTCCGTATTACCTTCAACTTCTAACTTTTAACACATGAGTTACAGGGGAGATAACTCCATGGCCAATAATCAGGGGATAGATTCTGATGTAAAGAAATCAGTGATGAATCCTCATCATCTTGAGATCGGCGCCATCAAGGACAACAAGCTGTACATCGACATGAATGCTTGGGCGTTCCTGCGTTTCAAGAGCAACCCTCTGGACAAAAAAGGTTTCAACTTTCCTTCTCTTTTGAATAACTGTAAATAGAGCAGGGCTCTCTTGTTGCACCATATGTGCCAATCCTAACCAGTGCAACCTTTGTTTTGTAGCTATAAGTGTGTATCATGCTGAAATTTTTACATACAAACCAAAAGAGAAGCATGCGATTTACATCTTTGAGGTTCATTCTTTCCATTTCCTTTACTATCTTTAATATGTTTTGTCAAATCGTTCTATAATGTAGTGGGCATCATTGTAGGTTGGTCTCCCAGAAATCCATGCTGATACACTTCAGGACAATATATCTATCTACGTGAGATCACTTGTGGGTAAACATAAAGATAGAACAGTGGTTTGCACGCTATCTAAGGCACAACCAAATGTGCGGCTTGGACTTGTTCTACCAGATGAGTTTGAGCTGTCACATAGCGCATCTAGGAAAATCGTACATTTCAATGCCTATGAAGTGAAGAAAAGATCAAAGCGCATTTCCCAATCCCAATACATATCTCAAATTGAGACAGATAAACTTATATGGGGTACTTATTTCATTATCATATATCATACTTATTTTCTTCTGATTCTGAGTTGCTTGAATGTCTTAAATTTGCTATATTTTCTGCTATTTATTTATTTTTCATATTATCATATTTTTTTTCCTATTGTTCGTCTTATTGAATGTCTCAAAATTTACTATAGTTTCAGTTCTAACATATTTATTGTTGTGAGACCCAAGTTTTGTAGGTTGTAGTTGTGAGACATGATAGGCAGCATATGCAGTTGCTTCAATGCAAAATCTAGTGTAGGCTTATGTTTTTGCGTGTGAATCTAGACATATCGCGATGTAATGGATGTAGTGCATTGAACCACACCCACACCCTTTACTAGTTGTTCAGTTTCATCAGCAGTCTGAAACGTTTCTCCATATGTAGATGGGTATGGTATAAGATGTAAAGTTGTAAACTCATTTGAATTGCCCGTTACATGCATGGATGCTCCCTTGTCTAAATCCAATTTGAATGGGGTTTTGTATAGAAGCAAGAGCTTGATTTGACATATCGCGATGTAATGGATGCAGTGCATTGAACCACACCCACACCCTTTACTAGTTGTTCAGTTTCATCAGCAGTCTGAAACGTTTCTCCATATGTAGATTGGTATGGTATAAGATGTAAAGTTGTAAACTCATTTGAATTGCCCGTTACATGCATGGATGCTCCCTTGTCTAAATCCAATTTGAATGGGGTTTTGTATAGAAGCAAGAGCTTGATTTGATATACCTGTTTCTGAATGAGCAAAACATGCAGATTGGCACTTGTAGTTGTGGTCTCTTGGTCTTTATTCTTTGAACTTTCAACGTTACTTTTCAGCCTTCTCAACTCTCTAATTATGTGGGGACTTCAACCAAGTCAGACTTCTACAGCTATAGTAGCCCTGTAGCTTGTCCTGCCTCCTGACATACGCTTCCCCTTTTCCCACTCCTTTCATAAAACATAGCAATTGGTTGTGATATACATAATGTACAATGCACATAAGGTTATTGTTGAGCTTATTAGTCTTGTTAGTGATATAGTAATCGAAAGTGTATTTCTGAAGCTGATTCATGCCTTTCAAATCTTTAATTGTACAATTATACATTAATGTCGTGTTTTTATTCAGCATATGGTGCATAGTTAAAAGTTTCAACAATCACAGTATGTTGTTTTAATTAAGTTGTACCATATTTTGTAGTTGCAAAGCTTAAGGCATCTCAAAGTCCTGAGTTTCATCCCAATGTGGAAGGAAAGAAGTATCACCTTTTGAAGGTTTAATATTTTTCATATTTCTCTTTTATTTGCTTGAGAACTATAAATATTGTCTAATTTTACGCTTCTTGTGTTGTGTTTGTAGGTTTATAAAACAAAACCTTCTCCCGACATCACACTATATGCTGAATACAAAGGTGTTAAAAGAGAACTGGGCACTATCTCAGATGACATGTCAATGGTGGATTGTGTGTTTGAATTTGATGACACTTTCCGGTTGTCCCATAATTCAAAAACTGCCAGTGTTACCTTCTCGGGCTACACTGTAGCGTGCAATCAATATCCTTTTTCTTCTTCTTTTGTTCTAAAAAACTACTATTACTGATGTTTATTAAATCATATCTATGTTTTCCTTAATTCTTACAGTTTGTTTACATCTTTTGAGCTTGAAGGTATATTGTTTTATTTTCTACTTTCCATACTTATATACTTGTATTTTTGTATTGTATAATTTCTAACTTCTGTGTTTATTAGATCTAGCCAGTAATTCGGATGTCTTTATGCTGAAGCCACCAAAGGAAGTTGGTATAATTCTTGCGCTAGTTATTTAAGCTTGCTACATATATTTTTAACTAAAGTCACCAAAGAACTAAAATTTTCTGCTAATCCATGCTGAATTTATCTACTAGACTAGCATGAACCACAGCCAAACATTTTTGAGTTAATTACATCCGCAGTACATAAACTTGCAGGGAGATAACAAAACCATACATAATCTTGAAAACCCCAGAAACCTACTCCACTAACTCTGGTTCGGATAACAACAACAACAACAACAACAACAACAACAAAACCTTTAGTCCCAAACAAGTTGGGGTAGGCTAGAGGTGAAACCCATAGGATCTCGCGACCAACTCATGGCTCTGGCACATGGATAGCAAGCTTCCACGCACCCCTGTCCATTGCTAGTTCTTTGGTGATACTCCAATCCCTTAGAGCATCTCCAACAGCCGCGCTAAGCGCCGCGCGCAAAAAACCCGTTTGCCGCGCGCGCTTTGGCATGTTTAGCGCGGCCGCCAGCGCTGGCTCCAGCAGCCGCGCTATAATGCAGCGCGCGCGCCGCTCCAGCAGCGCGCAAAAATACAGCGCGCGCGACTCGCCGGGCATTTAACATATATGATATTTTGGACACAAAATGAGTTTGAAACATTCATCAAAACGCAATGAACATGTGAAATTTGACACAAACAAGTTGATGAATAAAAGTTCATGCCCACAAGTTCAAAATCATGCCCACAAGTTCATCCAACCAAGTTCAAATGCAAACTAAAGTTCAAGACATAAATGAAAGACACATCAATCATCTTCCTCGTCTTCGTCATCATCTTCCGAAGACGATTCTTCCGCCTCCGAAGATGAATCTTCCTCCCTCTCCTCATCACGCACCGCATCACGTGAAGCTCCGACGGTGTTGGCAAGATCTTCAACGACATCTTCATGGGAATGTGTGTGAGAAGGCACATCGAAAGACATTCCACCCATGGCGGCCGGAGGCGCACCCATGCCTCCCATGAGAGAAGCAAAACTCATGCCTCCCATGGCGGCCATAGCGTCGGAGGGTGCTCCAAAGCCACCCATGCCTCCCATGGCGGCCGGAGGTGCACCCATGCCTCCCATGGCTCCGAAGCCACCCATGCCTCCCATGGCGCCAAGGCCACCGCCACCCATGGCGCCAAGGCCACCGCCACCCATGCCGCCGAAGCCACCGCCACCCATGCCGCCGAGGCCACCGCCACCCATGCCGTCGAGGCCATCGCCACTCATGCCGCCAAGGCCACCGCCACTCATGCGGACCATGGCTCTTTTTTGGATCAACACTTCTTCACGGGCAAGATTGACATATTCCTTTTGCGCTTCATTGAGGTTGGATGTGTCCAAGAAGAACAAGTGCTTCTCCCATTCCAACAATCTAGTTCGCTCCTCATTGCTCACCTTCCTCTCCTCCAAAGCCACCTTCCTCTCCTCGGCCGACACCCTTCTCTCCTCGACCGCGGCATCTTGGTTCCTTACCATTTTCCTCACCTCGTTGGCTTCTCTTCTTGCGTTGACAATTGCTTCCATACCATTTTTGAGCTCATCATCTCCTTTCCTCTTCTTCTTTTCGGTTTTGTCTTTCTTGCATCCATCCGGTCGTTTTGGCTTCGAGTATGAAACCGAGTTGGGTGTGGGGCTTCTCTTGCCGTCATCACTTGATGCATCCTCCTCCTCATCATCATTCAACTCAATTGCTCGCTTGCGTTTGTTGCTCAAATGCAAATCATCCAAACCATCACGCTTCTTCCATTTCTCATCATCCTTTAACACTTCATAGCAATGAGGCAAGGTAAAGATCCTACCTTTCTTGATCTTCCCCTTCTTGGTTGTCCTCGTCTCTTCTTTGAACAAGTTTTGTGCAATGTTGTACTACAAGAAAAAAAAACAAGTTAGCACTTCGGTCACCAAAAACAAGTATGATGAACATATATGAGATGCCACTTACTCGATCATCCTCATTTGTGCCACTTGGGTTAATCTTGTCAATTGCCTTTTGTGCGGCCGCCCACTTTTGACAATCCGAGTTGATTGTCGACCATCGGGACCGAAGTGATCTCTCGGAGCGGTCAATTCCACTCACGTTGTGAGCATCAAAATGTTCTTTCATTCGCCCCCAATACGCGTCTCTACTTTGATCACCTCCAATGGATGGATCCCTCGACACTTGCAAATAAGTATAGCATAGTAACTTGTCATCGTTGGTGGTGTAATTGCCCGCTCTTCCTTTCGGCGCCTCGACAATGCCCTCACCCTCCTCGTCCACCTCAAACTCATGGTCTTCGAAATGGATGTCATTGGTTTGAGACCAATGCGAATTGTTGGACCCAACACCCATAGTTGACATGTATGCATCATCGTTGGGACTACAAAGTTTTTTGAACAATGCAAATAAGCTATCTATATGTGATGATGCATTGAAAAAATAACAAGAAAAGAAATGTTGGAATTTTTTTCACCTTGGGGGCATTTCGTCGAACACGTGGTGCGCGTCGGCGGCCGGCTCAACGAGTGAGCTCGCCGGCGCTTCGGTAGCCGCCGCGGCCGTCGAACGCCCTGCAAGCTTCTTTCCCCTCGCCTTCGTGCTGCCGGAGCCGTCTGCCGCCTTGGTTCTTCTTCGCGGATGTTTTGCCCTTCTTCGGCCGCGTCGCGTTGGGGACCTTCGACGGTGCGGCGGCGGCACGGGACGGCGCCGGCGTGACGCCACCCGGCGCCGTGGTCATCCGCAGCGGCAAGAAGAGGCTGCGCGCGAGGCCGACGCTCGGCGGAGCTCCGGCGCTGGCGACGCCAACGCTCCCCGCGCTAGGGTTTCCGGCGACGGCGGCGGCTGCGGCGGCGGGGGGGTCGCGGCTGTACAACGGGGTGAGCGGGGTGCCGGTGTGCGCGTCCATGGGTGGGTGGCAGGGCGCCGGCGCCGGCGCGTGCGGGGCGTAGGAGGAGAGGAGAGAGTGCAGCGCGAGCGCTCGAGTGTGCCGCGCGCTGTAGCGGGCGCCCAAAATACACCGCGCGGGACAGTGTTTTCGACCGCGCGCCCAACTCGTTATAGTGCGCGCGCCGTTTTTGCGCGCCCGCTGGAGCGACCCGCCGTGTTGCGCGCGCGCTAAAACAGACTAATTTGCGGCGCGGTGCTAGTTTAGCGCGGCTGTTGGAGATGCTCTTAGGTCTCTCTTAACGGACTCCTCCCATGTCAAATTCGGTCTACCCCGACCTTTCTTGACATTCTCCGCACGCTTTAGCCGCCCGCTATGCAGTGGAGCTTCTGAAGGCCTGCGCTGAATATGCCCAAACCATCTCAGACGATGTTGGACAAGCTTCTCCTCAATTGGTGCTACCCCAACTCTATCTCGTATATCATCATTCCGGACTCTACCCTTCCTCGTGTGGCCACACATCCATCTCAACATACCCATCTCCGCCACACCTAACTGTTGAACATGTCGCCTTTTAGTCGGCCAACACTCAGCGCCATACAACATTGCGGGTCGAACAGCCGTCCTGTAGAACTTGCCTTTTAGCTTTTGTGGTACTCTCTTGTCACAGAGAATGCCAGAAGCTTGGCGCCACTTCATCCATCCGGCTTTGATTTGATGGTTCACATCTTCATCAATACCCCCATCCTCCTGCAGCATTGACCCCAAATATCGAAAGGTGTCCTTCTGAGGTACCACCTTCCCATCAAGGCTAACCTCCTCCTCCTCACACCTAGTAGTACTGAAACCGCACATCATGTACTCGGTTTTAGTTCTACTAAGCCTAAACCCTTTCGATTCCAAGGTTTGTCTTCATAACTCTAACTTCCTATTTACCCCCGTCCGACTATCGTCAACTAGCACCACATCATTCGCAAAGAGCATACACCATGGGATATCTCCTTGTATATCCCTTGTAACCTCATCCATCACTAAGGCAAAAAGATAAGGGCTCAAAGCTGACCCCTGATGTGGTCCTATCTCAATTGGGAAGTCCTCAATGTCGACATCACTTGTTCGAACACTTGTCACAACATTATCATACATGTCCTTGATGAGGGTAATGTACTTTGCTGGGACTTTGTGTTTCTCCAAGACCCACCACATGACATTCCTCGGTGTCTTATCATAGGCCTTCTTCAAGTCAATGAACACCATATGCAAGTCCTCCTTTTGCTCCCTGTATCTCTCCATAAGTTGTCGTACCAAGAAAATGGCTTCCATGGTCGACCTCCCAGGCATGAAACCAAACCGATTTTCACGCTTGTCATTCTTCTTAAGCGGTGCTCAATGACTCTCTCCCATAGCTTCATTGTATGGCTCATCAGCTTAATTCCACGGTAATTAGTACAACTCTGAACATCCCCCTTGTTCTTGAAGATTGGTACTAATATACTCCGTCTCCATTCTTGTGGCATCTTGTTTGCCCGAAAAATAAGGTTGAAAAGCTTGGTTAGCCATACTATCGCTATGCCCCCGAGGCCTTTCCACACCTCAATGGGGATACAATCAGGGCCCATCGCCTTGCCTCCTTTCATCCTTTTTAAAGCCTCCTTGACCTCAAACTCCTGGATTCTCCGCACAAAATGCATGTTGGTCTCATCAAAGGAGTCATCCAGTTCAACGGTAGAACTCTCATTCTCCCCATTGAACAGCTTGTCGAAGTACTCCCGCCATCTATGCTTAATCTCCTCGTCCTTCACCAAGAGCTGGCCTGCTCCGTCCTTGATGCATTTGACTTGACCAATATCCCTCGTCTTCCTCTCTTGGATCTTGGCCATCTTATAGATGTCCCTTTCGCCTTCCTTCATGCCTAACAAATTCATACAAATTTGTCCATGAGTCTGACACATGTCGTAGTTTCTTTACCAGAATCCCTTGAAACTCATGGAATTTGTACGATGAGAGCCTCGGACTAAAATCCGAGATCAACCGTCGTGTTGGTCGCAATAGAGGGCGGGTGCACAACTGGAGCCCAAGAGCGGTCGAGCAACAGGGATGCTACACTTATGGACATGTGCTACGTAATTACTTTTACAAATTGAAGTGTACTTTATAGTTAGAGATTAGGAGGGAAAGGGGGGGCACCAGCCGAAATCAGGGGGGACAGAGATTGGTGGAGTCATCTTCCGGGAAATCAATCTGTACTAAGCTTCCATAAGTGTAGCATTTTTGGTCGAGCAAACTCACTAGCAGCAGTGCGCCACTGCTGGACCGATGATGCCGCAACCAGGATGTGCAGTAACGATAAGAAGTTGTAGCTTCCATAGGAGCAGTATAAGAAGGCCTCCATGCAGGAGCCCTCCGATGGCGTAGCAATGGCGAGTGTAGGTGATCCATGCGGCATCAGTGAGCACATCGGTGAGCACAGGGGCGGGTAGTATGCATGGAGGGCACGTCGTCGAGGTACTCGGGGCGTGGAGCACGAGCCAGGTGTTGTCGGGGTCACTGCAGTTCAAGGTGGCGGTGACCAGTGGGCGATGAGAAGTGGACTTGGTGCATAGTGAGGTGTACTGACACGAGTGTTCATATCACGCTTGAGAGACAAGCAAGTAAACAAACATCAGCACAGAGCCAAAAGAAAAGCTATCTCCTCGTTATGGCTTGGCTATGACCTATGAACGAACGATCATAACACCACACCATAGGTTAGTTAGTTTAATTAGCTGACTCATAGGGTTCTAATCCCCCCGTAGAGGAACCTAAGTTCTAACCTCGCAGCAAAGTAGCCTGCACAAGGCTAGAGGGCGCATCACCGTGCTTCCCATATTCATGTAAGCACTAAGCCATGGAAGGCATGCTGGCATCCCGCACTCGAACCCGTGTGAGGCATGCATCCGGTACATGCATATCTTCCGGCACCGCTGCCTCATCTATGACTGCGCCTACTGCCGCTGCTGCATGGGCGACATGGTGCAGGGGCGCAAGCACAGCCACCGCTACATCCACAGAGTAGGCCAGGCCACCACTGCCGCCCTCATATGCGACCAACACAGCAATATATTTAGGGATTTTAGGCCGAAGATCTCATCGTACAAAGTCCATTATTTTCAAGGGAGTTGGGGTAAAATAAACAATGACACGTGTGGGCGTGTGGACATATTTGTATGTGTTTGTTACCCGAACCAGAGTTAGTGTACCACTTTTATGGGGTTTTCACGATTATGTATGATTTTGTTATCTTGCTGCAAGTTTATGTACTGCGGGTGTAATTAACTCAACATTTTTACTATAGGTGCTGCATTGTATTGCACTTACAGTTCAGTTATACTCTGCCCCATGGTTTCTTATGCCATTTTTTGTGCTTCAAATTTATGTTTGGAATGCCATTCCAGAGATGGATATGTTTTTTCTCTTGAGAATGTTGTGAATCCTTTCCAACACTCTAGCCAGATTGATTTCATCCTCTTGAGAAGAGAAGATAGGCGTGCATGCCTAGACTGTAAGGTGATACCTGGAGAGAGTGTTGTACCTCAGCATAAGCTGGTGGTTGCTGACTTCCGCTTTCGGATCCGTGTCCAGCGAGATAAGCGTGCCAAAGTCGCTAGAACGAAATGGTGGAAGCTCAAGGTGGAGGTAGCTCGGGCGTTCAAGGAGAGGGTCATTAAGGAGGGCCCTTGGGAGGAAGGAGGGGATGCGGACAATGTGTAGATGAAGATGGCGACTTGCATTTGTAAGGTGGCCTTGGAGGAGTTTGGAGTGTCCAAGGGAAGGAGAAGCGAAGATAAGGATACCTGGTGGTGGAATGATGATGTCCAGAAGGCGATTAAAGAGAAGAAAGATTGCTTCAGGCGCCTATACCTGGATAGGAGTGCAAACAACATAGAGAAATACAAGATGGCAAAGAAGGCCGCAAAGCGAGCTGTCAGTGAAGCAAGGGGTCGGGCATACCAACGGTTAGGCACGAAGGAAGGCGAAAGGGACATCTATAAGATGGCCAAGATCCGAGAGAGGAAGACGAGGGATATTGGCCAAGTCAAATGCATCAAGGACGGAGCAGGCCAACTCTTGGTGAAGGACGAGGAGATTAAGCATAGATGGCGGGAGTACTTCAACAAGCTGTTCAATGGGGAGAATGAGAGTTCTACCATTAAACTGGACGACTCCTTTGAGACCAGCATGCGTTTTGTGCGGAGAATCCAGGAGTCTGAGGTCAAGGAGGCTTTAAAAAGGATGAAAGGAGGCAAGGCGATGGGCCCTGACTGTATCCCCATTGAGGTATGGAAAGGCCTCGGGGACATAGCGATAGTACGGCTAACTGTTATGACCGACATATTAGGGGCTTAGCCCAGCCAGTCTATCTTATTGTTATTAGGGGCTTAGCCCAATTATCTCATTAGGAGGATTATATAAACTCGTGTAAGGATCCGTTTTGGAATTAAGCAAGAAGCAATCATATTTGCTCGGCTTCCTTAGGGAGCCGGGAGACCTAACCCTAGCCGCCTCCTCCCCTGCGCCATCTCCCTCTCAGCCGCCGCCTCCTCGCGCACGACGGCGCCCAGCCGCCAGCGGCTGCGTGTTCGTCCATGACCAGCTCCCTCCTTTCCCTACAACCTCCGGCCTAGACCGGGTAGAACCCTAGTTTCTACCAGTTTGGTATCAGCTAGCTTCGGTTTGATCATGTCTTCACCGCCACCCAACCCGTCTCTCCCGCTGCCCGTCACCTCGTCGCCTCCGGCGACCACCATGACCGTCGCCCCGCTCCTGCCCGCGTCGGGCTCCTTCGTCGCGCCCGCCCCCTCCGTCCTCACCCTGGAGGAGGTGTCCGGGGCGCTGCGAGACCTAACCCAGGCGGTCCAAGAGATTCGCCTGTTCTTCGTCGGGTCCTACGGGCCGTACCCGGCTGCGCCGCCCATTGCCGCCACCGCGCCGCCGTGGCTGCTGCCGCACCAGGCGGCCTCCGCCGGGCCACTGCTCAGCCTGTGCAAAACCGAACTGAAACCATAAACCAAACCAAAAAAATCCAAACCGAACAAAAAATTCGGTTTATTCAGTTTTCGGTTTCAGTTTCAGTTCCCAAATTTTGAAACCATTTGAACTTCGGTTTTTTCGGTTAGAAAGCGAAGGGTTTTCGGTTAAACCGAAAAAACTGAAAGTACCTTTAGTGTGCAGAAAAATAGCCAAAGCTTTGAGTAGAACACTTCACCCGCCCTTTGTTAGACCTTTCAGCCTGAGCATTGATAGTTGTGGATGACACTAGGAGAGTTGGGACAATTTTCGTTGGTTTATTTCTCACACAATGCCATACCAACCTGAGGGGTTGGGGATACATATTTATAGGCTGCTAGCCAGCCAAGGCATATGCTAAGATGCTGCTAAGATGCCAGTCTAAGATGCTAGTCTAAGATGCTACTCTAAGATGCTAACTGACAGTCCTTGATGGTCAAGAACAGAACTCTATCCTAACAGCCAGTCCTTGACGGTCCAGGACTTTATCCTCCTAACTGCCACAAGGACCATGTGCTGCAGCCCCACAAGGACCCTAGTACACAGACTTATCCATCATTCTCCCCCTAAGTCTTGTACGTCGTCTTGTGGGAGAGTTGAATCATCCCAATCCTGGAGCAAAGTTCGAGGAACTTGACCCTCCCAAGGGGCTTGGTGAGCAGGTCTGCGAGCTGATCCTTGGTGTTGATGTAGCTCGCCTCGATGCTCCCTTCTTCCACACAGCTGCGGATGAAGTGATTCCTCAGTCGGATGTGCTTGCTCCGTTCGTGGAACACGGGGTTCTTTGCCAGGGCCAGGGCGGACTTGCTGTCCACCAGGAGCTGCACCGTTCTGGTGTCTTGAACGAGAAGATCACCAAGCAGTCGAGCAAGCCAGAGCGCCTGAGTGCAGGCGGTGGAGGCCGCTATGTACTCAGCCTCACAGCTGGACAGGGCCACCACCTGCTGCTTGACTGATTGCCAGCTCACGAGACACTTGCCGAGGAAGAGGAGGATCTCGCTCGTGCTCTTGCTGGTGTCGATGTCACCGGCGTGGTCGCTGTCGCTGTACCCGACGAAGTGTGCCGCCCCAGGACACCTAGGGTAGTGGAGGCTGTGGTCGAGGGTCCCTGCTATGTAGCGGACGATCCTCTTCACTGCCTGCTGGTGTTCCGACGTTGGTCGCTCCATGAACCGACTGACATAGCCGACGGAGAATGCCAAGTCCGGCCGTGTGTGAGTGAGGTAGCGAAGGCTCCCCACAAGGCGTCGGTACTGCGTAGCATCCACTTCCTCCGTTGTGCTGTCGCGGCTTAGTTTCAGCCTCTCCTCCATCGGAGTGAGAGCTGGATGGCAGTCGGTGAGCCCAGCTAGCTCAACGATGCGCTTGGCGTAGGCGGACTGTCGAAGCGCGATCCCGGAGTGGTCCTGGTGCACCTCAATCCCTAGATAGAAGGAGAGGAGCCCCAGGTCACTCATCTGGAACGTGGCCTTCATGTCTTCCTTGAACGCCGCCACCTCTGCATCTTTGGTGCCGGTGATCACCAGGTCGTCAACGTAGATGCCCACCAGCAGGACATTTCCTCCACTCCCCCGTCGGTAGATGGCAGCCTCACGCGGGCTCCGCTCGAAACCCATCTTCTTCAGCGTGGAGTCCAGCTTGGCGTTTCACGCACTGGGTGCCTGCCGCAGGCCATAGAGAGCCTTGCGCAGGCAGAGCACCTTGCCCTCCTGGCCGGGAATCGTAAACCCCGGTGGCTGATGCACGTAGACTTCCTCCTTCAAGTCGCCGTTGAGGAATGCCGACTTAACGTCCATGTGGTGGACGCGCCAGCCCTCCTGGGCAGCCAGCGCAAGGAGAAGTCGCACGGACTCCATCCGTGCCACGGGAGCGAAAGCGCCGTCGAAGTCGACTCCTTCCTGCTGCAAGAAGCCTCGGGCCACCAAGCGAGCGTTGTGCTTGATGATGGCGCCGGCTCCATCCCTCTTCAGCTTGAACACCCACTTAAGGGTGATTGCGCGGTGACCTCGAGGGAGATCAGCGAGCTCCCAGGTGCGGTTTTGCTCGACCGCATCCATCTCCAACTGCATCGCGGCGCGCCATGCCGCGTCTCTCTCGGCCTCTGCAAAGGACCGTGGTTCGCCGTCTTCACACGCGAGCTGTAGCTGCGCCTCCAGGTCACGTGGCACCAGTCTTGGCACCGGCTGGTCGCCGAGCAGATTATCCATCGTACGGTACCGCAGCGGTTCGCCGTCATGCCACGCGTCGATACGCTCCTCGTCGTGAGTGAGCGGGGAAGCGAACTTCATCGGGTTGTGCTCTGCGTGAGCTGGTGCTGATGAAGACGAGCCCGGAGTGGCGACCGCCGGGGCTGGAGTATGCGGCGTCGCCGGTTGTGGTGTCGTCGACGTAGCAGGCGCCGGAGTCGATGTAGTTTTGGGGGCCGGGGTAGACGTGCCCGGTGAAGAGGAGTTGCTTGCTCCCCCAGCTTCCTTGAAGTGGGCGTACTCGACAATGAAGTCGTCATACGTCGGCGTCGAGCCGTCGTCCACCGCCTTGTCCCATTGCCACCCTCGCCCTTCGTTGAACACGACGTCTCGCGCTGTGCGCACACGTTGTGTCTTTGGGTCGAGGATGCGGTAGGCCTTTGAGCCCTCCGCGTAGCCGATGAAGACTCCCGGAGTGCTCCTGTCGTCGAGCTTGCTGATGTGGCCGAGCTCCTTGGCGAACCCAAGGCAGCCAAAGACCCGCAAATGAGAGACCGCCGGCTTCCGCCCATGCCAGGCCTCGTACGGAGTTCTGCCGTCGAGTGCCTTAGTAGGAGAGCGGTTGAGGATGTAGACGGCCGTTAGCACCGCCTCTCCCCAGAAGACAGCCGGCATCCCTCTCTGCTTGAGGAGAGCCCGAGCCATCCCCACAACCGTCTGGTTGCGCCGCTCGACGACGCCGTTTTGTTGCGGGCTGTACGACGCGGAGTAGTGGCGCTGGATGCCCTCATCGGCGCAGTACGACGCGAATTCAGCTGCCGTGAACTCGCCGCCGTTGTCAGTGCGCAACACGCGCAATTTGCGGCCGCTCTCCGCCTCCACACCAACCTGCGCGCGCCTGATGGCGTCCGCCGCTTCTCCCTTACTGCCGAGGATCATCACCCACATGTAGCGGGAGAGATCGTCGACGAGCAGCAGGAAGTAGCGTCGACCTCCTGGTGTGGCTGGCGTCACCGGGCCGCACAGGTCTCCGTGCACGAGCTCCAGCTTCTCCTTGGCCCGAAAACTCGCCTGTTGGGGAAAGGGGAGTCGTCTCTGCTTCGTCAGCACGCAGATGTCGCAGAACTGCTCCACATGGTCGAGGCATGGCAGGCCTCGCACCATCTCCTTGGCACTTAGACGCTTCAGGGCCTCAAAGTGAAGGTGCCCAAAGCGCTCATGCCACTGCCACGCCTCATCGTCCCGACGGACAGCGAGACAGACCGGTTGTGCCACCTGCACATCAAGGACGTAGAGTCGATTTTCACCTCTGGGCACCTTGGCGAGAAGGCGACGCTGGCGATCCCAGATGCGTAGGACCCCATGCTCAATCAGCACGCGTGAGCCGTTCTCATCCAGCTGTCCCAAGCTGATGGAGTTCCTTAGCGCGGGGATGTAGTAGACACCGGTGAGCAGCCGGTGCTCTCCCATCTTGGTGGTGAAGATGACGGAGCCAACGCCCTTTATCTCCACAGAGGAGGCATCCCCGAACTTGACGGAGCCTCGCGCATCGGAGTCGAGCTCGGCGAAGAATTCCCTTCAACTGGTCATGTGGTGGGTGGCGCCTGTGTCGAGGCACCACCCCGTAGTCTTGTCCTTCCCGGAGCCATCGCCGAGAAGAGCGTGTGCTTTTGGCTCATCGAGGTGGATGAAAGCCTTTGCGACCGGAGTCGCCGAGGGTAGCTCAATGCTTGCATGCGCCATGAACAGAGCCGTCTCCTCCTCCTTCGCCTGTGCGACGTGAACCTGGCCTTGTCGTGGTTGCCGACACTCATTGGCCCAATGGCCAAACCGGCCATAGTTGTGGCAACTGTTGTCTTGTGCCGGCTTGGGCTTGCCAGCGGCGCCGTCCTTGGCGCCTCCGCGGGCGTCACCTTCGGCACGTCCTTGTGCCCTGCCCGGGGGGCCTCTTCGCGCCTTACGCTGCTTGCCACGCTTGCGGCCGCCCGTCGAGGAGGAAGGCTCCCCCTTCTTCCTGTCACCAAGGCTGGGATCCCACTGCTCCCGAGTTAGGAGCAGCTTCCCGCTGGTGGTGATGGGCCCCGAGGGGGGCCGTGGCTCGTCGGTGTCGATGACCTTGAGACGGCCTATCGCCTCCTCGATCGTCATCGTGGAGAGGTCCAGCAACGACTCGATTGAGCGAGCCATCTGCTTGTACTTCTCGGGAATGCACCGAAAAAGCTTCTCGACAGCTCTCTCCTCGGTGTAGGTGGCATCGCCAAACTTCACCATCTTCTGCAGCAGAGTGTTGAGACGGAGAGCAAAGTCATCAACGTCCTCACCTGGCTTGAAGCCCAGGTTCTCCCACTCCTTACGAAGTGCCTGCAGGGTGGACTTGCGAGCACGGTCGCTGCCGATGCGTGCTGCGGCGATGGCGTCCCAAGCCTCCTTGGCAGTCCGCTTGTTGGAAAGCGAGAACTGCATCTCGGGCGGGACTGCGGCGATGAGGGCGTCCAGCGCCCGTCGATCCTCTAGGTGGTCGACGTTGCTGTCCTGGACTGCCTCCCACATGCGCCGCACCTGGAGCCTGACCTTCATGATCCCGGCCCACTCGACGTAGTTGGTTTTAGTGAGGGTAGGCCACCCAACACTGGAACCAACATCCCTGACCACAGTCCGGACCTCGTAGAGGCCGCGGTCCTGGTCGTTGCAGCCGCCGTCGCGGTGCGCGCCTCCACCTGGAGCGCGGGCGTGCTCGGCTGCCCACTGCGCCGTCCGCTCCTGCGCCACTTTGGCACGATCTGCGTCGGCGCCGTCGTCCGCAGGCGCGGAGCTGACGGAGCTGCCGGGGCTGCCGCGGAGTGCCTTGGCATCCGCCGTAGCCTCACAGGCTGCTTCTGCTGCTGCTGTTGCTTCTACCTCCGCCCTGGCTGCTTCTACCTCCGCTCTGGCTGCTGCCAGCTCCGCTGCAGCCAGCCTCGACACCCTTGCCGCCGCCGCAGCTGCTCGCTCACGCTCCTCTGCCACGGCGCGCTCGGCATCCTGCCGGCGCCGCATGCTCGAGGTAGCCGTGTGCTGAGAGCGACCTGCAGACATGGCTCTCTGCAGGGGGGCTGTTGCGTGAAGAGGAGGCTGATGAAGACGAGCTACTGCTGACAGTCCGGAGGGAGGAAGGTAACCAGAGGCAGACAAAGCAGTTGCTGCTACCGACTTGGGCTGCTCACAGGAAATGCTCAGGGTGCAGGTTAACGAGGCTCTGATACCACTTGTTAGACCTTTCAGCCTGAGCATTGATAGTTGTGGATGACACTAGGAGAGTTGGGACAATTTTCGTTGGTTTATTTCTCACACAATGCCATACCAACCTGAGGGGTTGGGGATACATATTTATAGGCTGCTAGCCAGCCAAGGCATATGCTAAGATGCTGCTAAGATGCCAGTCTAAGATGCTAACTGACAGTCCTTGATGGTCAAGAACAGAACTCTATCCTAACAGCCAGTCCTTGATGGTCCAGGACTTTATCCTCCTAACTGCCACAAGGACCATGTGCTGCAGCCCCACAAGGACCCTAGTACACAGACTTATCCATCACCCTTCATTTTATAGCTCTCCGCCCACCGCTCCTTGCCTCCGCTCACCGATGTGGGACTAAAGCACGCTTCCTTCTCTCCTAGCGACAGCATTCCCACCACGCGGTGCTTGTTTCAGTGTTTGGGCCTCCATTTTTCCAGCCCACACCGGTCTCGTTCAATTCTGTTGGGCCTAGCGGTTGACCTCCTGGCCTATGCGGTTGTTCTGTTCGCTACTGCTACTACGCCACCAAACCAAAGCTACGTGTTGCTCAAAAAAAAAAAAGCTACGTTGTCTAAAAAAACCAACACTAGGATGGTACTCCTACTTAGTACTAGACTACTAGTACTTACCCTTCAAAGAAAAAAAAACACAATGCTAGTGCACCACCGGCCGTACGTACATACATATGCCATAGACCAAATCATCTCTTCTGCCATCTAAATTCTAATAGTCTTATATACATACACTGTTCTCATACATCACAAGAAATATATATACGCAGACCAAATCATGTACAAAAAAACCATGTGTCATTCAAAAATTCGCGTAAACTTTGTTTTTTTTGGTTATTACCGAAACCAAACCGAAAATAAATGGTTATTACCGAAACCGAACCGTATCTATGTATAAAACCATATAAACTGAAGTATAAAAACCGTATAAACCGAACCGAATCAAACCGAAAAAACTGAACACACAGGCTGAGCCGCTGCAGCTGCCCTCCACCGCCACCACCGCCCCGCCCTGGATGCAGTGGCAGCCGCCGCTCCTGGCGGCCTCCGCCGTGCCTGGCGCGACACCGCAGCAGCCGCTGCAGCTGCAGCAGCCACCGCCGGTCAGCTCCAGCACGGCATCGACCGCGCCGGCGGGAGTCCCGATCCACCAGGTCCGGTTCCCGCCCTCGTCGTCCCTGCTACTGGTTTGGTTGACCGAGTCGTCGTGTCGTCTCAGCCAATCTACACGATGGCCTCGGGACCGCCGCACGTGCCGTCACAGCAGGCGCAGTACGGCGGGTCCTCCAGCTCCGCGGGCCCCTACGTTGGCCTCGACGCGCCGCCGTTCCATGGGGTGCCCCCTGTGATCACCGACCCGACGCCGCTGCTCTGCACCACCGCGACGTACCCCCACGGCGGTCATACCCAGACGGCGCCGCACTTCGCCAAGTTCGCCTTCGCCACCTACGATGGCACCGAGGACCCCCTCAACTGGCTTAATCAGTGTGACCAGTTCTTCCGGTGGCAACGCACGCTCGCGTCGGACCGCACCTGGCTCGCTTCATATCACCTCCGAGGCGCCGCACAGACTTGGTATTACGCTCTCGAGCAGGGGGAATGCGGCATGCTTCCATGGGAGCGTTTTCGCGAGCTCTGCCTCCTTCGCTTAGGGCCGCTGATACGCGGGAGCCGGCTGGCGGAGTTGGGCCGTCTCCCCTTCACCTCTATGGTGCAGGACTTCACTGACCGCTTTCAGGCCCTGACGTGCCACGCGCCCGGCGTGGCGGCTTGCCAGCGGGCCAAGCTCTTCGTCGGCGGTTTGCCGGATCATATCCGCGTGGACGTGGAGCTGCGGGGACCCCAGACCTCCAGACGGCCATGTACTACGCCCGCGCGTTCGAGCGCCGCGCGGTGGCCATCCAGCAGGCATCACCGTCCCGGGCCGCTGGGCCACCACCCTGGCCGGACGTTCCCGCACAGGGTCGGCCTGCTCAGGCTTCCGCGGCACCCCTCGCAGCGACCGCGGCGCGCCCGTTCCGCCGGCTCACCCCGGCCGAGCAACTCGAGCGTCGCCGCCAAGGGTTGTGCTTCAACTGCGACGAGCCCTACGTGCCCGGCCACGTCTGCCCGCGACTCTTCTACATGGAGGCTGTGGACTACATTGAGGAGGACGCCGCCGCCGCCGGGCTCGGCGACCTGCCCGCCCCAGCTGCCGCGGAGGTGTTTGGCGACGGTTGATCACCTCGAGGAGTTCCGCAAGCGCTTCCCCGCCTTCCAGCTCGAGGACGAGCTGTTTGTGCAAGCGGGGAGAAATGTTATGACCGGCATATTAGGGGTTTAGCCTAGTTAGTTGTGGCCCAGTCTATCTTATCGTTATTAGGGGCTTAGCCCAATTATCTCATTAGGAGGATTATATAAACTCGTGTAAGGATCCATTTTGGAATTAAGCAAGAAGCAATCATATTTGCTCGGCTTCCTTAGGGAGCCGGGAGACCTAACCCTAGCCGCCTCCTCCCCTGCGCCATCTGCCTCTTAGCAGCCGCCTCCTCGCGCACGACGGCGCCCAGCCGCCGACGGTCGCGTGTTCGTCCACGACCAGCTCCCTCCTTCCCCTACAACCTTCGGCCTAGACCCGGTAGAACCCTAGTTTCTACCACTAACCAAGCTTTTCAACCTCATTTTTCGAGCAAACAAGATGCCAGAAGAATGGAGACGGAGTATATTAGTACCAATCTTCAAGAACAAGGGGGATGTTCAGAGTTGTATTAATTACCGTGGAATTAAGCTGATGAGCCATACAATGAAGCTATGGGAGAGAGTCATTGAGCACTGCTTAAGAAGAATGACAAGCGTGACCAAAAATCAGTTTGGTTTCATGCCTGGGAGGTTGACCATGGAAGCCATTTTCTTGGTACGACAACTTATGGAGAGATACAGGGAGCAAAAGAAAGACTTGCATATGGTGTTCATTGACTTGAAGAAGGCCTATGATAAGATACCGAAGAATGTCATATGGTGGGCCTTGGAGAAACACAAAGTCCCAGCAAAGTACATTACCCTCATCAAGGACATACAATAATGTTGTGACAAGTGTTCGAACAAGTGATGTCGACATTGAGGACTTCCCGATTAAGATAGGACTACATCAGGGGTCAGCTTTGAGCCCTTATCTTTTGCCCTTGGTGATGGATGAGGTCACAAGGGATATACAAGGAGATATCCCATGGTGTATGCTCTTTGCGGATGATGTGGTGCTAGTTGACGATAGTCGGGCGGGGGTAAATAGGAAGTTAGAGTTATGGAGACAAACCTTGGAATCGAAAGGGTTTAGAACTAAAACCGAGTACATGATGTGCGGTTTCAGTACTACTAGGTGTGAGGAGGAGGAGGTTAGCCTTGATGGGAAGGTGGTACCTCAGAAGGACACCTTTCGATATTTGGGGTCAATGCTGCAGGAGGATGGGGGTATTGATGAAGATGTGAACCATCGAATCAAAGCCGGATGGATGAAGTGGCGCCAAGCTTCTGGCATTCTCTGTGACAAGAGAGTACCACAAAAGCTAAAAGGCAAGTTCTACAGGACGGCTGTTCGACCCGCAATGTTGTATGGCGCTGAGTGTTGGCCGACTAAAAGGTGACATGTTCAACAGTTAGGTGTGGCGGAGATGGGTATGTTGAGATGGATGTGTGGCCACACGAGGAAGGGTAGAGTCCGGAATGATGATATACGAGATAGAGTTGGGGTAGCACCAATTGAGGAGAAGCTTGTCCAACATCGTCTGAGATGGTTTGGGCATATTCAGCGCAGGCCTCCAGAAGCTCCACTGCATAGCGGACGGCTAAAGCGTGCGGAGAATGTCAAGAGAGGTCGGGGTAGACCGAATTTGACATGGGAGGAGTCCATTAAAAGAGACCTGAAGGATTGGAGTATCACCAAAGAACTAGCTATGGACAGGGGTGCGTGGAAGCTTGCTATCCATTGTGCTAGAGCCATGAGTTGGTCGCGAGATCTTATGGGTTTCATCTCTAGCCTACCCCAACTTGTTTGGGACTAAAGGCTTTGTTGTTGTTGTTGTTGTTGTTGCTGCTGCTAATGTTGTGCATTCTTTCCATTGAAGCTAAGACATAATGGCTTTCATCTACTTGAAGTGGCAATACATTGCCTTTTTTTAACACGCCCATGCACGGCTCATTCACTACAGCAAAAAAAGAAAAAAAAGGAAAATAATCAGAAAGTCAGCTGTTTCTCCACTTCGTGTTCTTAACCATGTAGATCTGGTTGGTCCTTTCCCAAACCATGGTTAAGGTTAAGCTAATGCAGACTCACATTTAAGAGAGGTTAGTGTGGTCTCACTGCTAGTGACTGAGAAACCCACAACAGTTGAATATTTAAGAAAAGTGGAGTTGCTACCTTGAGATGTCTCGATTAAGGACAGGAGAAACAGAGCTGTCAGGATAGCAGGAACTCCTAGTTCACATCTAAAGTAAAGATGTCTCGATTAAGTAGACGAGAAACAGAGCTGTCAGGATAGCAGGATATCCTAGTTCACATCTAAAGTAGAGACGTTGCCTCATACTCTTCTTTTTAGTGCATTGAAAATCAATTTTCTTTCTGAAAAAAAGGAAGCAAAATTCAAGTTCAAACAATCTGTCATGTGCCTTTTTCATTTGGTAATTTTGTTGGTGAAATTTCATTGCTTTATACATGATAATATGATGCCTGGTTATCTTTTGTTGTTAATGCAGTGGATGATGAATACTTAGCTTACCGAGCAGTGCTTGCGAAAAGAAACGGTGGCACAGCCAGCATTCCGTCTATCAAACAGGGTGAGGTGTTGCCACTACGTGCTCCAGTTTTCTCAGAGTCCTTCAAGTTGCTCCGGCGGGCTCAAGCAGTGGCTGCGAAAAGAAAAGGTGGCACAGCAAGCAAGCAAGCTATCAAACAGCGTGAGGTGTCGCCAATACCTGCTCCAGTAATCTCTCTGTCCACTGTCTTCAACGGCCTCCAGCGGGATTGAGGTAAGTTAAAAAGTCATGTCCAGTAGAATTTTATCTGGTTTTCGATTGATGATTTTGATATCAAGTGTATATCTGTTTGTTTTGAGGTTTGATTTCATCAATTCGTTAGATTTTTGTTATGCTGCTGGCTTAACGATGTCATTATGTTCACTCTCGGGTAATATGTTAGCCTTGCCTACCCTTATGGTTTTACTGTGTCCTACTTCCACTCACAGTAGAAGCTCTACCGGTTTCTTTTGCTTAACCAGTTTGTTCAAAGTAGTTAATTATATTATTCTTTAGTTTCTGTATTACAATCGTAATATTGTTGGCTTGCCAAATTATTTCTCTACATTGATTCTTGAGGGTATATAGGCTTTTTTGTTTGTTGGTGCAACCTGCCATTTGATGCTTCATTTATCCTTTTCTCTCTCCAGGTTTTGCATGGTTGCATGGTTTGACTGACAAAGTCCACCGGAGTAGTAATCTTTTTATTGTTATTTTTCTTATTAGTAGTCGAGTGTTGCGCCGTCCAACTACAAGAAAGACGAAACAGCCACAAAACCTGTCATATTCTGAACAAATCCCGGGGTGGCTGTGCTGAACAAAGCACATGGGTTTTGACTGACGGCACCATGACAAAGTCCATACCACCAGAAACTACTATAGCTGACTAGCTTACATTATTTTTTTGAGAGGGATTAGTTTACTTTAATCCTGACTGCACATATGCATGTGCTTTTGTAACGGGAGAAACTTGATGTTTATTCTAATTTAGTGAGAATTGCATGTGCAAAACACATTCGCTGTTGAAGCAAAATTTAGTACTTCCTGCGACAATTAATTTGAATCAGAGGGAGTATTGTACTCCCTCCGTTTCTAAATATAAGCCCTTTTAGAGATTTCAATATGGACTAAACATAATAATTAGCATACATAGAAGCGCACTCAGCAGCCAACTAACCAACCACAAGCAGAGCATACTCAAGGGCTCGGCCAGTTATGCGAACTGGCTGCCTATACAATTTGAAGATGTACGGATGAAAGTCAAAGCCTGTAATCGCTGAATTGATCCATTAAAGAACACACTACGTAGCAACAAGTAGGGATAAATCTGGATTTGGTTTGATAGTGTCTGCTACTCACCGAGGACGGCGTACAGAGCTTTCTTCTTTGGCCTCGCCATTATGTCTGGTGCTACTGAAATCTGGAGCTCTAGGGTGCCACTGCACTTGAAGTTCCTTGCCTGGCTGGTGGTGAAGAACCGGTGCTTGACCTCTGTCAGGCTCTTGAACTGTTGAACACTAAAGATAGGCTCCATTGCCTGTTCCCGCCTTTCAGATGAAGCTGTGATCGTAGATCCATCACCACACATTGATACGTCTTGAACATATTTATAATTTTTTATTGTTAAATGCTACTTCCTCCGTTCACTTTTGTAGGTCGTTTTAGACAACTCAAAATGACTTGTTTTGCACATTGTCTGAAATGTCTTCAAGGTCTTATAAAAGTGAACAGAGGGAGTATTATATTATCAGCTTTATATGCTTTTTATATTATTTTTCCAAACTAACTATTAATTTTGTGGCTAGTGTCAGTTTCTGGTTTTTTTGCTTGTTTTTTGTTTCGCAGAATAATCATACCTACAAGGTCCAAACAAGGCGAATTTTTTGACGATTTTTTTCAGACCAAAGGAACCCTGGAAGCTTTGGGAGTCGTCGAGAAGGTACTTCAGGGGCCCACAAGCTCAGGTCGCGCGATCAGGGGCTGGCCGCGCCACCTGAGATTGTGGGCCCCCTGAGGTTCCAGTTGACCTAATTTCTGGCCTATAAAAGTAGGGTTCCAGGTGGCTTACCACGGGAGGCCTCTTCATTGTACTATAGATGATTAGGCTCGCTTTGCCGATCCCAGGAACATACATATGTAGGTTTGACATGTGTTAGAAACTCTGAAGTAGATACCACAAGACATTAATCAACCCAAATTCTACACATAGCTCACTGAGGGCTAGAACTGGTCTATAATAAACCTACATAAGGAAATAACTCTTACTGTTGATATATCATCACCTCAAACCTACGTTAACCATTGTGGTAGTGCCAAACTATAAAGCCTCCTAAAGTGGTAGTCACGACGAAGCTAGCCACGTCGCCTTTAAATCGCTCGTGCCACTGCCTGTTATTTTCATGCCCCGCCGAGGGCATTTTCGTCATTTCGCATCCGGCGTATAAAAGGGAGCCGCTCCCGTGAAGAAGACCTAGCCGCTGCTCCTCCCGCACTCGCGCCGCCCTCCTGCCTCGCCTCTCTCTCCCCCTCGACCCGCGACCTAGCCCCCGCGACTCTCGTCCCGCCGCCGCCGCCCTCCTGCCTCCAAGCCCTAAGCCCCTGCCGGATCCGCCCCTCCCCAATTCTTCGCGGCCAAGAAGCGGAGGCCCTCGTCGCAGCATGGGAGCCCCGGGGCCGCCAAGGGGTCCCTGGTCCGGTCCCCTCCCGCCGTGGCGGCGGTGGCGGGGTCGTCGTCGGCCCTGGCCGGCTCCCCCTCAGGCGCCCGGAGCGAACTGCGCGCGGAGCCCCACGGCCTCCGCCTCGAGGCGGACGACGCGGGACGCGAGTGCGATGGAGGTGATCTTGCGCACCTCCATCGTCCACCAGCTGCTCGAGATGGAGTCCGTGGCCGGCGAGAAGACCAGCGGCGTGGCGGACAGGCCCGTCGTAAGCCATGTATGAGCAGGGTGTTGGCCGCTCGTCCTCTGTCCCGAGTTTAGGTTGCCCGTATGAGAAAAGAGAGAAGAGGATTAATCTTCCTCTGCCAGGTAAATCTTGTCATCCTTCCTATCAGAGTTCACTGATAATCTTATTTTGATTTCTTGATTTATATTTTTTCTGAACACATAATGTGCAGATCTGAGAAAAAAGAGAAAAGGATGAATCTTGAGGAAGAGCTTGGTGAAGAACAAGGTGATCTCCTAACACAGTGACATTCTCTGCCTCTCTCTCTCTCTCTGTCTGTCTTCAGGTCTTACATATGTTTTCTTCTTTAAACAATGTTCATTTAACTTCTGGATTGGTGCAGGTTCGAGGATGTAAATCTATCTGATATGTTGTTGATGGGGATTAAGATTATTGTATTGACATATCTGAAAGTATTCTACTGACATATCTGAGAATTTTTATGATCTACCAGCAACTAGGTAGATGTACTCACCTCAAACTATTATTTTTGTGTGCTTCTCATTTAATTGCATGTTAATTTACTCATAAACCTCTTGCTGCAGCTACAGGTTTCTTTGTAAAAACTATTGATTATTCTGAAATCTTATTATTAGGTGTTAAGCTTCAGGATGGGTGCATGTTTCTTTTTGTCGGAAACAAAACAGGTAATGCTACAGCCTTAGAAACGTATTGTCCATCCAAATGTCTGGAATTGGTGTGCATATGTTGCTTCTGTTTGCACACATTGTTAGTTTTTTGTCTCTTTGATATGAATTACAGACAGAGAATTTTTTCATGGTCTGAAATATTAGCGATGCTTACTATTTAGGATGTCCAGATGCCAGCATGTCTTCCCTCCTTTGTTTTAGAGATGAGCTTGGCTTCTTTATAAATTACTTGGGTTTTTCATTTCTCTCAGTGTCCGCTTCCTTCGTTGGTTGTCCCTTGTTTGTACACTATTGTAGTTAAGAGACGCCACCCAATTTGCTAATATAATTCTTCAGTTCTCTCTCACAGTGATTCCTACAAAATTATCATGCACACAGTTCCCAGTTTAAGTAGAATATAACCACCTGCTTATTCAAATGCAGATTCTTTTATAACTGAGGTTATATTTAACTGCATGCACTTACTTTAGCTTAGGGGACAGGGGTTCATCTGTCCGGTAGCACATCATTGGAGAAAAATGACATGATCAAAAGGAAATAGATTTCAGGTACATACTCTGTACTGTCTGAAACATATGAGCAAGGTTGTCGCAGTGATGTTCTATATCACAATCTTTTCAAGAAACCGGATTCATAGTTTTCCCATGTAATGTGACTACATGTTCTACTTTCTTATTGCAAACATGCTAATATCTTTGTTCTTATATTATTAAAAAATTGCTCAATTCTTTTCGTTGAATATAGACCCAACTCTTCCTTCGGGAACATGTATAATTAGTACTGCTTGCGTCTGACATTTTTTGTACAGATGGCTAGCAGGTTTGACACAAATCCATATAATTCTGCTTCTCTTCTCTATGCCTGAAGCATGCTCTCCTTTTGTTACAGTGCAGGCTCGTGCACCTGTTTTCCTTTTCCCCTTCGATGGGGTCGTTCAGTTGAGGTGAAGCAAGCAAGCACCTCCCCGTGCCTTGCATGTAAGAAATCACCTCCTTATGTTGCTTTGCCTGACTGTTTTTCTTTTAAACCTTTCTTCCGTATTTGCACTACTGGATGACCATTATATATCTACCAAAAAGGGAAACACAAATATACTTAGACATGTAATACTTCAAGTTTCACCTAATATGCACGTGGTTTCAGTTTTCCAAAATATATACCATTGAGAAACTAACTGGATGCAGTGCGGATTCTAGGATATTAACATTTGCAGCCATATCTTGGTTTCAGTGGTAAAGATTTTTGCCAATCCCACAGAGATAATTGAATTCGACAAGCAAATAAATTAAGTTTAAACTGTTTCCTTTGACGAAATTGTAATGTTTTTTCAAACAAACTATGATGAACTTAAAATCCATAATATGAAGTTGTGCCTGCTACAGCAGTACAGTTGATGCTTAGGGACTAATTCCTTATATTTCCTGATGTATTGGTTGAGACCAAGGAGAGAGCGAGCCATTGCAGAGGAGAGGGGATACGAGGGTGGGCAGAGGTCAGGCATTGCTAACAGATTTGCGGCGGAGTGGGAAGCCGGCGCCTCATCACTGGCTCCTGTTTGGCATCGGCAAAGAGAAAGCTGCCGAGGATGTGTTGCTCTATGCACTGCTGTCGAAGTACATCCTTGCTATGATGTGTATGGTTTCTCTATTTTCCTCCTATTGCTCTGTTCCCAATTTTACAAACTGCTAAGTTGGTGGTTGATTTCGTTTCTTTCAGATTTTCAGTGGCTTTCTCCATTAGAATGTTTCTCGTCAACGACCATATCAACCTGTCTGGTGTTCGCACATGTCATTTTGGTTGAGGTGTGTGCAAGATCATCCCTCTCTAAACTATAAATTTTCTGTATATTTTGGTAGATCTGATTTATCGACGGCGAAGGCAGGCTGACTGTACTACAAGGTGGGGTGCCATTGTTATTTTTGTTTTGGCTCATGAAGTTCAAATCACTTTTCCTATGAAAGAAAATCAATCTGTGTATGCATGATACTTGTTAATACTTTAACTGCAGTTTAGGATACAAATGTGATCACATTAATCATTTGTTAAACAGTTTACTGCCATTCCGCCTCTTCCTCGTGATGGTATAGGAGTACACACTAATTCGATAAATAAGAGGCGAAGTTGCCAACGCCTGAGATAGTGGTTCCTACCTCTGGCCTTCGCACCTTTAGTTCCGCAAGTAGTTCAGCAACTCAAATGGTAAGAACTTCAGGGTTCTTTTTTCTATTTCTTTCTTTTCTCTTGGGACTGTATATTCTCTGTTTGTATATATTTCCTTTGATTGAAATAAAGGACTCTGTGGCTTTTGCTCCACATAAGGTAGTCAAAATAAAGTAGTCCCTCTGATCCATATTAGTTCCGCAAGTATATGTGGTAGTTTCTGTTAGTTTCTCATGCTTTTCTACAAAGTGATAGGTTAATAATGTCATCAACAATTTTTTCCTTAACTGATCAATATCTTAGAAGTTGTCACTCATTAGTTTTCTTTTCCTTATTTAGTAATGAATTGTTGTGATGCATTTTTTTACTTTAATCCTTGCTACTTCTAAAGCAGCCTTCTTGTGCAGATCATTTTGTATAGATGTATAACGGCATGCCCGTGATTGCTCTGTAATAACCCGGCCTAGGATATATGAATACTTCCATATAAACATATGCCTCTTCTATTTTGTAGCTTCTCATTGTAAGGAA